>NW_020955710.1:108552-126037 GCF_003031625.1 Empidonax traillii
GGGCTCAGTCAGACCTGGGGAGCTCTGAGTCCATGGGTGGTGTCGGTCACCCAGAGCCCCCTGCTCAGTCCCTGCTTTGGAATATCCTCAGCAGTTACAAATATGTCAGATAATAATTTTAAAACACCCTCCTCTTTATTTTGTTTTTAATTTAAAGCTGGGACATCCCTGCTGATATCTTGCTGGGCTTTTCCTGATTTGTTCTTCCCAGCCTGTCTCACTACGGCAACAAGTACATTTAGCATCTTGCAAATGGCGTCACTCATAATGGATGTGATAATAAGCCCAGTTACCTGTCCCTGATTGTAATAAATGTAAATTACTAAGTATAATAGACCTGAAACTGAGCCATTTAGTGTTAGATGCAGAAATAATGAAAATATCTGTCATAAACTGGAAGGGGCAAAATTATTTTGTGTAATTATATTTTGTTCCTCTTGTAACTGCCAGATCACTCTGTACTCTTATCAAACTGACTGAAGAAGTCCATCAGTTATACCCAAAGCACAGTCGTGCCCCTTTCCGAGATGTCACTGGCTGTGATTGTTACAGCTAAATGAACTGAGCTCTTTTTTTCTAGGAACAAATCCATTCAGCATGTGCATTTATATTGCATATAATTCCAGGAATTCCTGTGTCCATGTGCAGCTCTGTGCAGCCAGTCAATATTTGTAAACACTTAGAACTGCTTCAGAGATTATAAACTTTGTAAAAATTGTTTTTTCAGAGCAGTTCAACTTTCCAGGGATTTACATTTGAAAAACATTTAATTTTGAAGACCTGGAAGCATCACTATTGAGTATCAAGAAATGCAAACCTCTGTGTGTGAGCAATACGAGTGTGATATTCTGTGAGCGATGGAGGAGGGCATTTCTTACCTCCCACAGTTCTTTTACTCCATCCTCTAACAAGGTGTGTGTAAGTGGGTTCAGCAGACACCTTGCTGCTCATTGCGGGCAGAGGTTGATTCAGAACTAACCAAATTACAATTTTTGTTTCATTTTATTTAAAATCAGGAGAGGCAGTTCCTTTTGTCCGTGTTTGTGTAGATGACAACGGTCTCCTGACTTCTCCTTGGCATCTGTGCCCCACTTAAACAGCACTTGTAGCATCGTGCTCAGAAATTCAAAACACAGGCTTTTGCCAGCATGTCTGTAGTGACTATAATCTGAGCTGGTTTGTGAGTCTGCAGCTGCCAGCCTGTCCTCCCTGCCCCAAAGTCCTGGGTGCAAATGTGCACCTAAGGGTGACTCTGCCCTGTTCAGCACAGATGCTGCAGGCAGTGCTGAGATGACCGGTTCTGTCGTTCTCCATTGAATTCTGAACTGTGAATGTGTCATTACCTTCCCCTGCTTCTGGGTGTTTCATTTTCAAAGCTGAGAGTTACATAGGCTGGCACCTTCTGTTTCTGAATGGTTCTGAGTATGCCATCATCGTGGGAGATTCCCAACTGTGCATTTACCTGGATACTGCAGCGCTGGAACTCTGCTCTGTTCCTTGTCTCAGGGTGCACTCTGTAGCAGCGGGCTGAGGAGCAGAGCTCGGGTGGCATGGGAATGTTTTGGTGACATTTCTGACTTCAGGTGGATGTGTGTGTGTTGGGGCAGTGGGTTGGCAGTAAGTGTAGGAATGTTGACTGTACTGGGAAGGTGCACACATCAGTGAGTGAACAAGGCTTCAGCCGCTCAATCACTCTTTTCTCTGAAGAGTGGGAATTACGAACACCGATCACTCTGCACAAGCAGGCCTGGCTGTTTCTCCACAGAGTTTTTGGGAGGCTGTCAGTGCAGCACAGCATCTCTCTCCATGAAAGGCCCTTGGAAGTGACTGTGCTGGGGAGGGGCATCGATTCCCAGTCCTGCACCGTGCTCTGTATTCACTGGTCTTCACTGCTGCTAGTGCAGGGTGCAGGTTTTCAAAACTTCTCCAGGTGTGCCTGGGAAAGGCTGTCAGTAATTTCACTCTCCCTCCCAAAGGGTGCTGAGGGTGACATTTAATGATGTTGAAAATCCCACAAAAACTTACCAGAATACAGTTTTGGGGAAAAATGCTCAGGCTTTCAAAGGAAGCCCCTTCCATGAAACACACAGGCTGGAACAAGAGCCAGTAGAAGTAAAATTGTTGGTAGGTGGTAAGGACAGTAGCCCAAGGATAGTACATTATCCCTGGGTGTATAAGCAGCCCATTTCAAGGAACTGGGAGGCATAAGGAAATGACAAATAATTGAACCTTGCTACCTTTGCCCTTTCTCTAAGATGTCCAGAAGTAACAGCTCATTAGTGGTATTATTGGAATAGTGCATTTTGTGAGCGTTTGAATAAAATTAGGACCAGGACAAAGCGAGGGAAGCATTGCTGGGTAACACACGACCTTTCCTACAGTTCTTTATCCCCTGATGCTCACCCCGTTTGTGAACAAGGCAGATAATTGCAGAGCACGAGCGTCAGCAGCTGTACAGACACTGATAACACGGGACAGCGCGGTGCTGGAAGGATCCCTGCAAATGGGACCCAGGGATTTGTCTGTCCTGTGAGCCCTGCACAGCCAGGGCCCTGCAGGACAGCGGCTCCCCTTCACAGGCAAAGCCAGGACGTGCCCAGGCTCTGCTCCTGGTGAGGGTCTTGGCAAGGGCCATCCCCGCCTGCAGCACATCTTCTCAACACTCTACGCCTCTCCCACACATCTTCAGTTTTTCTGCCTCCATGTTATTTCCCTGGGTGGAAAAGTACTTGGCTGGAGGAGACAGAGGAAAGATAATTCACCTCAGTGCCCTCGGAACAGAGGACCTCCTCCTCAGTGTCTCCGTATCTCTCTGCTCTGGGGTGCTGGGAAGGTTGAAATTTAATTTCAATCAGACCTGGGCAACTCCTGTCCTTTTATCTCAAGACTGAGTAGGGAACTGCATGGATACTTCTAGAGGAAACATGTATGGGAGGAATCACACCCTGCTAATTTGCTGGCCAAAAACTTGTGCCACTGATGGCACAACAGCTCTTGCAGTACAGAACTCTTTCAGAAGTACCTTCTCGGTGGTTAGATCTTTATGTGCCCTGTGGAGCTACTAGTCAGGGTTCCTGCTGCTCTAACCTGTAACAGGCTATTATGTCATCATTGTAATCAGTTGAAATATTTTCTTCAAAGCCTTATCAGTGCAGTGATAAGCACGGAGTGCAGTGGCTGATTGGACCTTGGATGGGCATAGTTGTACCATGCAAAAATATGGTGCCATGTTTTCGGCACAGCTGTGTGTGGCTGTTTGTCACCGCTGCAGTGCACGAGGAACACGCTGAACAGGAACAACGTTAATAGAGGGGAGGAGGGGCAGATCCAGCTTTTTTATTCTCTGTACAAACAGACTGCCTGGGAGCAGAGCATCGCAGGTACTCGGTGGTACAGTAGAAGAGCTCTGGGCAGGGCTGAGCCCATTGGAGCAGAGCTGTGTGTCGGAGCGCTGTCCCTTCGCTCCTGCCGCTGAACGGTGTGTCTGTAACGGTACGTGTGTCTGCTCCCGGGGGCTTCCCGCCAGCAGGAGCGCGAGGAAATTAAGATGAAAGCTTGTTTTCTGCCTTATTCATAATAAATGCAAAACTCTCCCCCAAAGCACTTGGCATGACTAATGTGCCACATATTTTTGATATCCCAGAGCGGCAGGCGAGTGCTTCTGCCAGACGGGTGCTCGCAGCACACCTTGGGCCACGTGCTGCCAAACAGCGTCGGGAGCCAGGAGCCGGCGCCGGCACGGGGCTGCACACAGACAGCGTGAGCTGGAGCCTTTTGCCTCGGGGCACCTTCAGTATGGCTTTGCTCTTACACTGCTTGATTTCCACTGAGATGCTTTGAAACCGTGTGAAACGTGTTTCTGTTGTTGTTGTGTCGCACTTTCCTCTTTAAAGCGATTAATGGCGACCGTCTGCGAGGGGACCAACGCGCTGCGCCGTGCGCTTTGTGGGATCTGCAGCCCATCTCCACCAGTCAGCACTGAGGGTCTTTTGTAATGCTCTGCAGACACCCAGGCCCTGCTGCAGGGAGGGAGGCGGCAGAGCTCCAGGCACGGTGCTGCAGCACCAGGCAAACGCTTCCCAAACGAGGAGCCTGTTTGCAAACCGCCCGTACCTGTCATTTCCAGGGAGAGCTGTGTCTCCTGCACACCAGAGTGTCCTGGGCTCCAGCCACCCCCCAAGGCCCCCAGCAGAGAGGGCTGCTGTCTGTGTGACTCTGCATGGAGGGGTGGCAGAACGGTAGAAAATGATGCCATGGAGAGGATGAGCTCTTGGTTTTGGCAGCAGAGGATCATCTGCCCGTTTTGGATAAGGAGGAGGAACAGCAGCCCTGGCACAGGCCGGCCCTGCTCTGCCGAGGGAGCGCACGGAGCCCTGGCTCCCCCGGCTGCAGCACGGACAGATGGCCGTGGCGGGGGCTGCAGAGGGGGCCCGGCTCCCACACACCCGTCGGTGGCACAGCCTCGGCTCATACGTGTCTCACGTGGTACACGGGCCACTGAAGACATGCATCACTGCAAAGCTTGCATCTCGATGCCTTGGGTTATAAAAAGCGCATAAGTCTGCGGTTGCTGACAGGTAAAATTTAATTGCACCTGTTCACTGAAGGATATACGTTACTAAAATTCCCCCAAAAGTTCTCAGTGAAAATCACGCGGCAGTGACGGTCACTAGACCGTAAACGATGGTGAGCCCAATCAAGCAGATTGAGTTTCACACTGAAGTTGCCTAGCACCATGTTTTAAAAGCACAGTAACTCCATCCTGTGCAGAGCTGGGGAGGACAATTAGGTGCAGAAAGGTCATCTGCCGACACATCTCTGTTAACCTCAGTTTTACGGTCCTGGCTTTATTCTGCTTTGGTAAGTCCCAAACATTTATGTTCTTGTTTGTTTTCCAAACTGCTGTCACGGTGTCAGCAGCAAACTCCCTTTTGTGGAACATCTTTGGTCCCTGTGATGCAAGTCAGGAGGAAACTGAAATAGGTATCTCTTGCACTGAACTGTGAGTTCAAAGATTTTCTGCAAGTCTCCCTAGTTGGGTGGAAGAAGGATTTGGCACATGGACATATAGACAGCCTTGATGTCTGATGGGCTGGAAAAAGCTGTCTACCTCTATACTTTCAGCTTCTCCACTGGCCAGATGCCCTGAAAGCCCTTCTCCGGGTGGGATGCACATCACAGATGGGAGTTGCAGCAGGTCCATGCCAACAGTCGGCATTAACGGCCTCGGCAGTCCCTCTGGAGCAGAGGAACAGGCGTTGGAGCGTGTGCTCTCCGCGCACCCCAACCATTGGGTGCCAGTGCCGGGACTGGTGCCCCGTGGTGTTGGCAGGAACCACGGTCTGTGGAGAGCAGCCAGTCAGTTCTCCCCTTGCCTGTCCACAAGCCCACAAACACTTTTGTCTTTTATTTGCCCACTGCATCAGCAGAATGCACCGTTGTTTCCATATGTTGGTGAGAGTATATGAATGCTGCCAAAATGTTTTTATTTTCAAATAAAATGAAAATGGGGAAGGACTTGCTGGCCATTGCCATCGGCAGGGATGGGGCCCTGAGGGTTTTGCTTGAGGTCAGCACAGAGTTATGGTTCAGAAGTAAAAGTTCTATATGTTCAGGATCTGCTATTGACAAATAATCGTCTCCTCTATTCCCTGTTTATAAACAGGCAGTTGTGGTTTAATGTTGCGTGTGTGCAGAGAAGGAAACGTTGGCCAAATCCTGATCCCAGGATGGCTCAGGTCACCTGCAGAACTCACATGACAAGGTCTTTGAAGTCTTTTTCAAATCTTACGATTTAAACCATGTGTCTGAAACTGGCTCTGTGCTGTAGAGGTTAGACATGTAGAGGTGATGCTGGTAGGTGAGAGCCAAGTGCTGGCTGGTACCTGCCTCTCCAATGAATTTACAAAAACTTCTGCCTTTTGCCTCCTTTTTCATTCTCCATCTGGAAGGTCCTGTGTATTTCACCCCAGAACTTTGCATGTCATCCTGCTGCTGCAATGAGGTGATGTGGTTAATTGAAAATAGGTAATGTTCACATTTTAATGTGTTGGAGTTTTCTTTCAAACAGCCTTCATTGTGTGGTTGAAATGTTAAAATAATTTATATACTGATAAAACTCCTCTACAAGCTCATAATATTAAAATGCTGAGATTTCACTGCTGTATTCAAATAGGAGGTAAATTCCTGCTCTGTGCAGTTTTATATATACATTCATGATTGATAATTCACACCTTGCATAGCTCCCAATGTCATTATTTCATATGAAATGAAAAAAAACTTGTTTGTGCCTGTTTTAAACATTTTGCCCTGGAGTTTTGCCTTGGCAGAAGGAAAATGTAAAATAATGCAGCCGTGGAGGGGAGGGTCAAATTGCCGTACATATTAAAAGAGGAGCTTTTGATCAGCTCCTTCAAGGGTCTGGTATGACTCCATTTATCTGAAGATCTCAGGGGACACTCCAAACCTCCAGATAACTGGGGGCTTAGTTAATCAGGGCCGCCAGCTGTCCAGCTTTTCGCTGGGGTGGGGTTCAAGATCACAGCCCATCCTCTGCAGCCCCGGCTGCAGCAGCGGATTTGTGTCCCTGCAGCCCTCGAGCCCCGAGGCTGCTCTAGGAAAGCTGCACTTGGACCTCCCTCATGGTCCTGCTCAGCCCAGAGCACTGCCCTGAGCTGGGTCGGGGGTTTGCTGATCCACGGGTTGCATTTTTAAACCAGCAATTTATGTGGCACTCCATCTAAATGCAGCTCAGTGTTCAGGGCACCTGCATGTCAGGTGGCTGTGCCCAAAGCTTGCAGGAGCTGGCACACCAAGATCAGGTTAGGAAGAGTCAGCGTAACGTTGGAAGGAGTGTAAGGGACATCTCGGGGCCAGCTCATGGGCTGCAGGCACAGCGTGGTTGTGTGATGCAGCTCTGACTGAAGTATTGCTCCAGAGATTACTGGGATGGACACGTTCCTGCAGAGGGACAAACAGGAAACTTCTTGAGGCTTTTTTTAACAGGATGGAGGTGTTTTTCAGGGGGTTCTTTACAGCTTGTTCATGTACGTTCTTAAACTCCAGTTCTTTGGCTTTTTATTATAGTGAATCCCATCTTTTCTCCCCAGTCTGTACTGAAACGGAGATGGCAGGGAGTTTGGTTTTGTTCTCCTGCAGCCACTCAATTCTTTCTTGATTAAACTGTAAGTAAAAATGAGCACGGGCATTGTGCTCACTGCCCACATGGCGGGAGCTCCTGTGCTGCCTCTTGCTCCAGATAGCCCGGGAGGGACATGGGGAGCACAGAGCCGAGGGGGGGCTGCAGAGTGGAGCCAGTGTGTGCAGCGCTCGGCCCCCCCAGGACCCCAGTGTGTGCAGCACTCAGCCTCCCCAGGACCCCAGTGTGTGCAGGCTCGGCCCCCCCAGGACCCCAGTGTGTGCAGCACTCGGCCTCCCCAGGACCCCAGTGTGTGCAGCACTCGGCCCCCCCAGGACCCCAGTGTGTGCAGCACTCGGCCCCCCCAGGACCCCAGTGTGTGCAGGCTCGGCCTCCCCAGGACCCCAGTGTGTGCAGGCTCAGCCTCCCCAGGACCCCAGTGTGTGCAGCCCTCGGCCTCCCCAGGACCCGCTGCTTTGGGCTTTTTAATCTGCAAGGGGGGCGCTGCACTGGGATCTTCCTCGCGCACCTCCAAAGCCGCTGTGGATCCACACGGCTCTCCGGACCTTGGAATCGGCATGGCACAGTGTGTTGTTCCTCGGCTGCCTCTCCTGGAGCTGCCCAGCTGTTTGGCCCAGTGTTTTGTGCTGCGATGAGCACCCTGCAGCTCATCGATAGGCGTTTACTGGGTGCAGCAAACCTGGGCAGCGTGTCCTCGCCGTGTCCTTGCGTGTAGCACTTACCGCGGCGGCACAGCCTGCGGTGAGCTCGCGGCGGCTGCGCGTGCTGATGTGTGAGATGTGCAGGGCCGTTCATTACGCAGCAGGGCATTATCAGGCAGAGCGTGAAAAGCCTTTGCCGTCCCCCTGCCTGGTTTGAAGCAGCCCACGCGCGGCCCCGGCCGCGAATCGAGAGCTGCCGGCCGGCCCGCAGGCTCAGGTGGTCGTCAGCCCCCGGTGTCGCCGAGCCCTTTCAGCAATTTGTCACGCCTGGGTCTGCTCCCGCTGCGCCAGCACGTGCCAGCTCCGTGTCGGAGGGGCTGTTGGCCAGACGGCCGTGCAGCCCCCGCGTCCCGCTGTTCCCGCTGTTCCCGCTGTTCCCGGCCAGCCGCACTCAGCTCGGCCCTGGCAACAGCCGAGCGCCGAGGAATCAGCATCTCCATAATGAGAAGTGAATGGCATCCGTCAGTCCCTTTAGAATAGGGCCCAGGCGTGTGCCTCCTCTCCGAGGAAGTTTGGCAGCCTATTCATTAACAAGAGTCATCAGGAGTTCAGCCCATAATGGGGAGGCAGCCCCGCACGCTGCGGGCTGGCGCTGGCGCTGTCAGGAATGTGTTCTCCCGGGCTTCGGGGAAGGGAGGAAAACTGAGCAAATAACGCTGTCAGCAGGTGCAAACGCTGAAATGCTGGCTATTGATTTTCTTTCTCCAGGCTTCCACGGGAAGTTTATAAGAAGATTTATCACATATCAATCGTCCTCTGCAAGCGTTAAAAGCAAAATTCTTCTTTTCTTTCTCTTTCTTTTGTTGCCACCACGCCTGCAGGAACTCACATGCAATGAAGACGTGCTTTGCTTATTCCCCTCAAGGTCGACATTAGACCATCGTCTCCTGGTTTTAAGCACCGCTTTACTCTGATTTTTTTTTTTTAATACTGTTTCAGAGCGGTTTTGTTAATGTACTGCAAGTTACAAATGGCACTTCAATATTAATTAGTAATGCTTTTCAATTCTAAATACCCTCACCTGCATTCTGTTGTCACTGGTGTTATTCTCCCGCTCCTAATTTCTAAATTCAGCTTGGCCTTTGCTCCCACTGAACAGCCTTGCAGAGCTCGAGTGCATTTCCCCGTAACAGAAGCACAATGAGGCGCTGAAAACTTTTGTTTTCACTGAGGAAACGGAGAATGAGATGTCATCCTGGCTCCTGCGAGCCCTAATTCATAAAGTCATACGTGAGGCTCTCCAGCCCATTGTAGATTTGTCCCAAGCGTTATCCTGTTATTGGAAGTGTATGATTCACCTTCTGAGCAGACAGAAGCTGCACACAAAAGGGGAAGATTTGCTTTCTCTGCTGTGAAAGGCTGCCGCAAGCAGGGGTCCTATTAAGACAGCTGGAAAGTTGCTTCAGCTTGTTACGCTTGTAAGTTTTATTGGTGACTGGTTTTTGATTACACATTTGAATGCTGTGTGTTCCAGGTTGCCGAGTTTTAATTAAAAGGCAATAGTCTCCGTGTTAGCTCGCTTTGTTGTTTGCATTATGTAGGCCATAATGCATGCAAGTTGTGGGCTGGGTTTGTCCAATGTCCATCGTTTCTTTGGGATACATAAGGTTGCACCTTCCAGCACCTGCCCTAAATACAACTGTCACGCTTTCAGAATTGTGTTTATTGTGGTTAATTTCTTTTGAGAAGTCCAGTGATCAAATGAAGGGGGGGGGGGTTGATCCCCGCTGTCCCATAGCTTGTTTCTCCAATCTAGTCACTTTTCTAGTCACTGGAACAGGAATACTGTGTGGCAGGAGCTTCCCATAGTGCCACAGCCTGTCTGTGACGGCAGGTTCTGGTTTTGGAAAGCTGCGGTCTGGGGGTTTGCTCCTGCCCTCGGCAGCTCCCGAGTCGCTGTTTCTGAGTCACAAAGCTCAAAGGTGTTACCCTGAATTTCCAGCCCCGAAGGGTGTCCTCTCCTCACTGCTCGCCTTCAGATCTGCTGGGCAGTTCTGGTCCCCCCGGTCCCCACCCATTGCAGCCCGGTCAGTGTGGATGTGGGGCTGAGGGGCTGCTGCTCCTCAGGGGGGACGCCGTGGGACAGCCTGGAGTTCTGCACACACATTTCCTTAACGGGGCCGCCACAGCTACGAGGAGAGAGCTCTGTACCTCGAAGCCATCATCCAGAACCACAAAGAGGTGATGACGTTTGAGGATTTTGCCGCTCAGGTCTTTTCTCCCTCTCCCAGCTACTCCCTCGGTGGAACTGGTGAGTCTCTGCACGTTATTCTTCTCTGTAGCCCCAAGAAGCACTTGAGCAGCAGATGTACACCTGTTTTTTGTAGATAAATGCTTGCAAATTTAAGAAGACCGTTCTTCCCCTGAATCAACTAATGAATATCAAAAGGAATGATGACATTCATTTTAATTTGTTTTGCATCAGAGCTATTCAGTCTGCTCCTTTCTTCAGCTATCCTGTTAACCCCCGACTCCGGCGAGGTTAATGAACTTTCTCGCAGTGATGGGCTCCGGCTCATTCAGGACTCCGGGTTCTTGCTGAGCTGGGAATATGTTGTTCAAAAGCGAGGCCTGAATTGGGGCTCACTTATCAAAAATAGTTCCTCGCAGGGGAAGCTGCTGCTAATGCTAAATGGGGATTATGCTGCTGAGCTACCAGGGTCAGGGATTAATGCACAAGAACCGCAGGAACGGGGTGCTGTTAGGGAATCACAGCGGCGGGCGGGACGCGGGCGCTTCCCTTCAATGCAGACAAGCACATTGCAGGCTGCCCTCCAGCACCTGGCCTGGAGCCTCTTTGGGGGCTGTAATGGATGTGTGCATGTATGTGGGGGGTGGGGGTGTGCATGTGTACACACACATCAGTGCTCATCATTCATCAGCCCTCCTGAGAGGTGGCAATGCAGTGCCAAAGCCCGGGCGGGCGTTTATTCCTCCTGCCCTGTGGACATTTAGGTTACTGTGTGGTCAGTGAGGTACAAATCGCTGCCTGGCTGGTTCCGTTGAGTTTAAGTGAACCTCTTCTGAAAGGGATCTTTTGCTCTGAAAAGCAGATTTCTAGTGCTCTCAAGATGTGTTTTTTCCAGCCTCCAGAAAGTGTCTCGTCGCTGTGTGCTGGACTCTCTAACAAAGATTCCTTAATCCATTGTTGACACTCATAGGGTGACACTGGCACTTTCTAATCATTCTCTTTTGGATTGCTGAATAGATTATTTCCAACCTGTACAAACGTTGCAGGACATCTGCTCTATTTCTCTTTAGCCCGACTTGTTAGCAGATATCTTCCATCTAAACTGAAACATTGAAGGAAGAAATTAAATTTGCTAGAATAAATCACTTAGGAATAAAACCAGCCGTGCAGCATTGTCTAGCGTTCCTGGCTCCGATCCTGGCGCGCTCGGAGCTTTGTGAGGAGATAAGAGGCCTGTGCGGGCCGGGCAGTGGTGGCCAGGAGCAGCAGGCAGAAGGCTTTGGAGATAAGCGCTGGCAGGAGGGGAGGCGGTCGGGGCCATTTACATAATCGCGCCTCTGCGTCCTGGAGAGGCGTCAGGGAACACGGGATGGATCTATTGATCTCTGCTGAACTGGAATACTAAACAACGCTAGGAAAGCTTATAACTTAAAGCTTTGATTAATGTTTCCTACATTAAAAAGTAGAACAGCTGTGCATTAAATTCTTTTATACACTCTGCCAAAAGTCTTAGACAAAAAAATCGCCCGTTTCAATAGGAGTGCAGCACGTGCCCAGGGTTGGTCGTTAGCATTTGAATCGTTTATCTGCTGACATATCAGCAAATAGAAATGTAGATATATTGATCTATTTTAAATGTTTTGCTCTGTACATAGCTGTGCCTCGTTCTCGTGGTTTTTAGAGCACGCAGTGATCTGGTTGTGTACAAATGTGGTCCGACAGGGCAGATCCCTTGGCAGTGCTGCTCTTGGAAGGCTGGGATATGCTGGGATATGCCAAACCTGGTTAAAGTGTTTCCCAATAGCTGAGGTTTACAGAACACTGTTAAATCATGAGTACCCTGGATGTGGTTTTATAATTTCATTATTTTAATTGCTTTTAATTGTAAAACCTGCCCCAGTCAGGTCCCAGTTTTTGGACTTCTGAGCCTCAGAATTAATTTTTCACTCATGAACTGGAGGCTGGCCATGACTTCTGGTGTCAGAATTGTCTGCTTCAGAGAATCTCCTCATGTTACCTACTGATACACCTGCACATGTAGTCAGTGATGAGCAAGGACAGTGTGAGCCGTGGCCATTGGGATGTGTTTTCCATCAGATGCTCCCTGGCAGCTCGGGAGCTGTTCCCCAGCATGCAGCCTGTGCCATAGGCAGGCAGTCCTGCTCCAGGCATAGACCCCCCTGTCTTACACCTGCAGGAATCACCTGGTTTTCTCCATGTAAAAAGGGAACTGCTGTTCCGAAACAGAAAAAATTAATCAGGGAGCAATAAATGAAAAACAGATTTTCCCCGAAAGCAGTAGGCACTGGCACAGGCTGCCCAGGAAGGTGCTGGAGTCACCGCCTCTAAAAGTGTTCAGGAGGTGTCTGAATGTGGCACTTGGGGACGTGGTTTAGGGGTGATGATGGTGGTGCTGAGTTGGTGGCTGGATTAGATGATCTTGAAGATCTCTCCCGGCCTCGATGATTCTGTGGGATTCATGGAGCTGGCACAGGTGACAAGCCAGCTGGTGCTGCTAACCCTGCCGGGTGTAAACTCCTCAGGTAAATTTAAGATTAATTCTCATCTGATCTGAGCAGAAAGGTCAAGGAGCAAGTGTGCTTTTTATTAAAATGAAGCTTGTTGTCATTAGTTATAAGAAGAAATCGGGACCATTAAATGAATTGAACGCGTAGCTCTCACTGACACACATCACTGGGGTGTTGCTAACCATGATCTAATTATTGAACTGCGTGTTTTTGCATTTTCTGATGCTGCCCCGGGGGATGCATCTCCCAGACTCCGGTGGGATGTGTGTTTCCTGCCCTGGCTTGGTCTCTCTGTCACCAGCAGTCTTGCAGGTGCTGCATTTTCTGCACGAAAATCATCCAGTTGATCTCTTTGCTGTTTCCACGTGCAGAGCCTTAAACTCCCCACACGGATCACACATAACCCTGGCTGTTTGCAGTGCTGAAGGATCACACATAACCCTGGCTGTTTGCAGTGCTGAAGGATCACACATAACCCTGGCTGTTTGCAGTGCTGAAGGATCACACATAGCCCTGGCTGTTTGCAGTGCTGAAGGATCACGGATAACCCTGGCTGTCTTCAGTGCTGAAGGATCACACATAACCCTGGCTGTTTGCAGTGCTGAAGGATCACGGATAACCCTGGCTGGCTGTTTTCAGCCTGAAAGCGCAGTCGGGTAGGCAGAATGGCCATCCCTGAACTCATTTAGGGGATGTGCAGATTAGGAACAAAAGCTGGGAATACGGCCCTTTGTTGTTAAACTGGTGCATTACATGCTGTATTTTAATTAGGCTGGGTCTGAGAGGCAGCCCAGGAAATCCTCCATAATCCAACACTGTTGAATTATTCTCATCCTTTCCCTCTGCAGATTTCTCTCCTTTTAGAGGACGGGCTTTAAGCTGCTGTTCTTGCTCCCTCAGCCAAAACCAGAAACAGTTATTCAACAAAATACTTGTGTGTTCTTTAACAAACTGGTGAAGCTGAAGCAGGCACACACAGACAGAGCAGCGCCCCGACTTTGCCTCTGTGGCTCAAAGGGCTGCCTTGGGCTTTGGGGCTTTTTTGGTGTGAGATCAGCAGCCAGAAGCACGGTGTTATCCCTTAGGAAGTGGAAGTGGCCAGGTATTCGGGGTAACTGTCTAGTGATCCTCAGGAGGATTGCGTGAAGGGTGTGTACTCGGAGGGCAGGTTTGTGTTTGGAGGGAACCCTGAGCTTGCAGTGCTGCCTTTGGCGCTCCAAGGGTTAATGGGAATGGGCACACTTGACTGCTGAGAGGACTGATCTAATCACTGCCATATCCAAGTGCATCTGTTCACCATGAGGTCATTCTTGTGCATGCTAATGACTTGGAAAATAAAGCACAATGCTCAACGTTATCAGGGAGGATATAGTGTAAATCTTGGCTTTTTTAGTTGCTAATGGATATTGTGGAATGGGCAGGCAAAGCATCCCGGATTCTTGAGTTCCAACTTAATGTTTTTAAAGCATCCTTTTCAGTGGAGTGTCAAGAAAACTGTGCTGGAAAACTCAGACATGGTATCTGTTGATAAATGGATTCTTTAATGAATATTATGGCATTGCCCAGGAGCAACACTTGAGTTGAGGAACTGTAGAGGTTTTCAGCATTCCCTGGTTTTAAAGCCTCGGGAGCCTGCCTGCTGATTTACATAAAACCGAGATTTTGCAGGCTTTTTGTTGTAAGGGTGACACATGCTTTCCTTTTGTCTCCAGATTTTTACATGCTTAAAGTTCCTGTAGAAAATACTTGAATGTACAAGGAAGCAGATCTGGTTTATTTTAAACCACTTTTTGCTCAGTACTGAGCTTGATCTTTCCCATTTTAAAGCAAAAGGAATATTTCAATTTGACATCTAGGTTTAAAATGTATTTTTGACAGAAACAAAACCAAACCCAGAGTAACTATTGCGTTAACCAGACTGATGCTCTTTGTAATGATGAGCCAGGATTCCTTTTGCTTTGGTGTGGTTTTTCTGGTTTTGTTTTTTACTTAATTGGGGTTTCTTTTACTTTTATCTTTTTCCTTGGAAAAGGGTGTTTTCCTTGTAGTGTGTTTTGTCAGATCTGTGTAGAGGTGGAACAAAAGTCTCTCCAGGTTCTGTATATTAAATATTTCTGCCTTTTTGGGGGGAGTAGTAAAAAAATACACACTCAAAAGTGAGTAGCAGTGCCACGATACCACAGCACGTTCGGCATGTGCCGGGGGTTGAGTTTGATCCATGTGTCAGTGCTGCCTGAAACTGAACAATTCATTTCTAGTCGCTGGGACTTAGGAAATTCCCGACTGTCCCGGCGCCTCCAGGAGAGGAGGCAGCGCTGGCACTGTCTGGCACACACACAGTGGCAGCTGTGTGCTCCAACCTCTGTCCAAGCCTCCCTGGTCCAGGATGGGTCCCTCCGATGTGGGAGCAAGGACAGGGAATTGAGTCGTAGGAGCCCGTGCTCAGCAGGTGAGATGGAACTGGGGTAGCTGTCGGTGCTGCCGTGGTTGTCCAGGCAGTGAACAAAGAGGAAAAGCTGAGGGAGGTGGAGCAGAGGAGCCAGAAGAGTTACCACAGGAGGCAGGATTCGGCTGTGTCTTCTCCTCCTTCCCCATGAGTACTCAGGAGGAAGCACAGCACCTGTGTGGCTTTCCCTCTCTGTTTAATCCCGGTAGTTCCACATCCTGAGCAGACTGCAGCCTCTGTCCCAGCCGCTGCTCGGCTGCCCTCGGGGGCTCCTGGGGCAGCACCAGCAGATTTGGGAGCTGCTCCTTGCCCCTGTGCTCTCTGTTATCAGTGTTCCTTGTGTGGCTTTCCTGCCCTCATCCCCAGAGCTGCCACCGTAGTGTCCCTGCGAGGGGCGGGAATGGTCTGGCATTAAACAGAGCAGTGTCACAGCTCCCACAAATTGTTGGGGCAGCAGCTCTGTTCCCCTGTAGCTCCTGTGGTTGAACAGGCCTGGCTCCAGAGGGTCTGGATCCCTGCAGAACCCTAGGGAAGTTGCATCCTTCCTTTGCAGCTCCCTGCAAAGCAGCAGCCGCCTGCTCTGGGCACAGGGGTCGTTTTCCCTGTGCCCTGCACCCACCTGTCCCTGAGGCTGGGCAGGTGCTGGGGCTGCTTCTCCCTCAAGCCTGGTGTTCCCTCGGGATCTCCAGCAGGGAAGGGACGCATTAGGGCTCTCAGGCTGGGCCCCTGCCTTTTCCATGTAATTGATTGGCTCAGAGGGAGCTCCCCCAGCTATGATCTCTGGGAGAGGAGGCAGAGAGAGAGTGTTTCTCCAAGCAATCAGTGCTGGGATGGCAGAAAATATGAGCTTGACAGGCCCGTCTCTCCTGCCGGGTGACAGCTCCAGCTGCTCGAGCTGTCAGCTCGGAGAAGGCTCCAGGCAATGTGGCCCCTTTGCATTTTCCCTCTGCATGGAGGCACCGGCTCTGTGGCCACGGAGAGCTGGAGCAGAGCTGGAGCAGAGCTGGAGCAGAGCTGTGGCCACGGGCCGGGGGCTTGGGCTGTGACACCCACAAAACCCCCAACGCTTTCTGGGCTCCCCCTGGCTGAGGCTGAGGCCAGCCTGTGCAGAACTAATTAACGGCTGCTCCGAGTCCTGACTAATTAAACTTCGATGTGTACATTTAGGGTTTATTTCCAAATCCCTCAAACCATCAAGGCTGGGCCTGTGACGGTGCCAGGCACTCCCTCCTGGAAACTGTGAGTGCTGTTTTAGGGATGGTTCTGCCCCTGATTACCTTGTAGTTTGAGATTCTCTAACTGCTTCACTTAAAGCTTTCCAAGACACTGCAGGACATGTTTGATTAACACAGCCACTGCTTCAGTTATCGATGATTTCTTCCACCAGGCTCAGGATGCTGCTTACAGTGTACTTTGAGCCTGTCCTTGGAAGTGGGAAGCAGGAACATTGGGCAGATTTACTACAGCGACTCTCTCTGGAATTTTCTGACCTTCACATTTACTGAGAAGGAAAACAAAGATTTCCACAGCCCTATCCTGGGTGACAGGTTAATGGGGGGCTGGAACAGGTCACAGCCCATGTGAAAACTTCATGTGTCTTTTTAAAGACAAGGCTTCAGGATCCTTACAGGTCATGGAGACCCACCGTTGCTTTCAGGGGTGTTCAGCTACTTCAGGAGGAGAGAAATGGCTGAAAGGTCATTCCTAGAGCACCTGCCCTGGCAGGGCGGGGCATGAGAAATGAGGTTTGTTCTCTCTGGTGGATTTGAGGTGCAATAAGCCATCTCTCTCTCTCTCTCTAGCTTCCCACAAGACAATTTCATCTAAAGTGTGGTTTTATCTGTATTCCTAACTCCATTTCTAAAATGTAAGTTCCTGCAAGCTTAAAAGCTTAAACCTCTCTCACCAGGTGTCACCTGTAAGAGGCCCTGTGGGATCCCTACATGCTCATTTGCTGGGGTTTTAACCCGCCTGCAGTGTCCCAGTGGTTTAGGTCTCTGTGAAGCCTCAAATCTTGCGCAGTTTGAAATGGTGTGACCAGCAACGGTGCTGGAGGTGGAGCCGAGGCAGCTGCACCCACCGTCCCATGGCAGCTCGTTTGGCAAAAGCTGAAGTGCAATGATTATTCATTCTCATTTTTGCCAGCATTCCCTCCCTTGACTGCTTCAGTCCACAGACCCGAGAAGGAAGCGTGCGGGTCCCTGTTTCTCCAGGTCCCTGAGGGTTGAGGGGAACTCTCCTTCCTGAGCTGCCCTTCCCGCTGGTGCCCAGCACGTGCCAGGGTCTGCTGTGCCAGGCTGACGTTGGGTCCTGCACTGACACCGTTTTGTGTTCTCTCCCTTTAGATTAGAGTGTGTAACGCTCTCGTTACGGTAATGGCCGCAGGTAAGAGCGACGCTTCCCGCAGGCCCCTCTGCTGCTGCCGCTGTGCTTCACCTCTAACAGCTCTCCTCCTCCTCC
>NW_020955710.1:126580-198807 GCF_003031625.1 Empidonax traillii
CCTTCTCCTCCTCCTCCTCCTCTGCTCAGCGTGCGGCCATGGTGGCTCTGGGGCCCTCTGGGTCTTTCTCTGGCTGTCCCTGTCCCCTCTGGCTCTGCTGGTCCGGCGGCTGCTGCTGGGCACGGGGACACGGGCACCGAGGGAAGGGTCTGTGTGTGTGTGTGTGTGTGACCAGGGATGGGACAGCCACGGGCACTGAGCCAGGAGCCATGCTGGCCACTGTCCCCAGTGCCCACAGAGCTGTGTGGGGCTGCTCCTGCCGCCGTGCTCAGCCGTGCGACGGGCAGAGAGCAGCTGCTGGGCAGCTTTTTTCCCTCTTGGTAAATTCCACTTGTTTGGATGAGTTCCGAATTTTAAGGGCTCCACTGGTCCATGAGAGTCAGAAACTGGTGTTTGTGGTTTCCTTATCATTTACTGGTTTTTATTTATTTGTGGTAATTTCACACTGCCCAGGCACAGTCCCAGACAAACAACAGTGAGGGAGCAAACACCCTCCTCCATTGCACAAGAGCATCCCAACCCCAACCCACCTCTGACCGCGGGCGCAGCCGAGCGCGCGGAGCCTCCTCTCCGACTCCACAGGCTCCCCTGGCAAGACGGCCAAGTCATCAGAGCCTGTGCCAGACAGCTTGCGAGGGGAATTAGAATGCTGTGTGGGAGCCCTTCTCCAGGGCGGTTGTCGCTCTCTCACTGCGCAGCTGCCACCTCCCCATCAATCACAGCGCTCTCGGGGAGCTACAAGGTGGGCTGCGGAGCTCGGGACGTGCCAGCAGAAAGCTGGGACTGGCGGAATGCTCCGGCTCCGAGGCAGAGGTGCTGTGGGTGCTCCTGCCTAGGTGTGCCCGGCCACAGCTCCACCTGCCCCCTGTCACAGGCACCAGCCGTGCATTGTTCAGCTCCCACACGAGCTTTCCTTCAGCTCGTCCATTTGGGGAAAACCATCTGCCATTCTGCCTCACTGCAGGAATGTCAAGTACAACACCTCCCTCGCAGCCCTTCCCTCCCCCACGCTTTTCTCCCCAGCCAACAGCACCACAGGTTTTGTTTTTAATCCAAAACTGACAGCTCTGAATTTTTCACAGAAAATGCCTTTACAGGCTAAGTCACATTTTCCACCTTTTTAAAATGTGCTATTTCCCCTCAGTCAGTTGTGTTGAAGTACCAATCTGGTAAGTAACGGCTGTCTTTGAGATGCAGACGGGGGGCTGCAGGCTGGCTGAGGGGGCTCACACATCAGGTTTGGCTGCTGCTGTTCCACTCCTGCTTTGAGTCACTCAAATACCCAGAACCGCTGGAGCAGAACTTGTGTTGCAAGTGCAGCAGAGCCCACGGGGGTCTTTGTCCTGGGACAGGGGCAGGGCTCATCCTGCCACCACACTGACCACAGCCACATCCCCACCTGTCCAGGAGGGCAAGGCTTGCCTTGCTCACCTGTGCCTGAGGGGCAGCTCAGCCAAGGCCCTGCCTGGGTTTTGGGGTGTTTTGTGCATGTCTGGGAGTCACCCAGGCTAGGAGAGGTGAAGGGAGGATTAAAGAAGCCTGGACTGGCCAGGCACGGGAACTAACAGCAAATAAAGGCTCAGGCAGAGAACAGAGCCAGGTGTTGAACTGGAAATAGGTCTGTGCTGCTAAACACAACCATCCCTCTGGAGTTCAGAGGGAGTGGTACCGGCACTGGCCTTCAGTGTGGGCTTAGAGCCTCCCTCCTCTCTCCTCACCTGGCTGCAAGGCTGTTCTTCCCTCCCACCTGGAGGAAAACACTTGTGTTTACACTAAGGAGAGAATTGCAACATAGATTAAAAATACTGTTCCCTAAGGGAGCTGATGAAATGGTGTTCCCCTAGGAAGCACTTTGGGACAGGTCAGACCCCCAGGAGCAGGAGCAGGAGCAGGGCAGGGTGTGTCCCTGGGAGCAGCTGCACCTGGCTTTGGTCATTTGTGTCTCACTTTAAGGCTCTGTGTTCACCTGTTCCCCCTCAGCCAGCCTGAGCCTCGGGTCGTACTGGCCTGTGGGGAATAACTGAGGTGGAACTCCAGGCTGTAGAACAATGAAGTGTAACCCCAGGATCCCAGAGATCCTTCTAGGGTGAGCCACCAGTAGTGAGGGTACCTGGTGTCCTGTCATGTAGCGGAATCTGAAGAAATCGTGATTCTTTAGGATTCTTTTATCAGAGACACGAGACATCTTCCCGGGAGTTTTGTGCGACTCCTCACGCTGGGGAGGCTCATTTCCAGCTCTCTGTAACAGACTGAATACACAAGAGCTGCTTAGTGACACACAGCAAAAAACAATTTTATATAACCCACACAGAACTGTTGTATGTTCAAGTGAGCAGGATGGGAGTATCCTCCCCCTATGCCACGGGGCTGCCGCGGCACTGGGAGCCATCCGGGGCTGTGCAGACCCAAAGGTGCTGATGCCCGGGGCCTCGGTGCTCACCTGGGCACTGTGGCCTCTCACAGCCTGGCTGCTCCTCACCTGGGGGAGCTGGCAAGGAAAATCCCTGATTTCTCCAGGAAGTGCATACATTGCAGTTCCTCGGGTGCCTGGCCAGATTCCTCCTGTGCATGTCAGGTTCACCTGAGTGATGCCCAGGAGTAAGTGGGAAGAGGGGAGAGGCTGTGCCACGCGGTTATTCTGAGGCACACGGGCTGTTTTGTCCTGAGCTGTCTTTTCCCTGCCCGCTGTGTTTTCCAGGCTGCCTCACCACAAGTGCAAGCGCTGACCTCACTGTTCCCATCGGCATGGAGCTGGCGGAGCCGCCCTCGCCCACGCTGCCCCGTGCCTCCAGGAGCAGAGTCTCCGGGAAGCTCCGTCGCTCCGCCAGCGCGCTCAGCAAGGCTTCCAGCTGAGCTCTGGGACACAGAGCCCCGGCCAGGGGAGCGACAGAACGGGCGGTTTGGGGGGAACTCGTCTGGAAAGGGACGGACGAGGGGTTTGCTCTCCCAGTCTTGGGTTCCCTGACTGGGACAGACGTGGCCGGTGATCAGGTGTCACCTGTGTTACCATCAGCGTGGCACTGTCACCAGCTGAGCGAGGGCCCCAAGCCCCTGGGCACAGGTGCTGGCGCCACAACTACAGGTCATGAACCAGCATTGAAACCAGTTATTCAGTGTACCCTTAGAGCATTGCTTTAGTCGTTCCAGGCAGCACTTACCTGTGCGTTTGGGAATTCTGTCTAAATAGAGGTTTTCCCATGACTAGCCAGGTAGCACATGTTCTCCTCTGGAGCACAGGTGGATGAGGGAGCAGCTCTCCAGTCCGTGCTGTCCCGCTGCAGGAGTGCGATGGCCTCTCCACGGCGTGTGATGGCTGTGCACTGAACCACTCCCTAGAACAACAAGAATAACCAAATCCCTTTTGGAAGAGCAAAAGCCACACTCCCGCCACGACCCGTCCCCAGCACAGAGTGAAAAACTGGGTAACCTCTCCACCTTGTCCCAGCAGGGCAGCAGGCTGGGAACCACCTCTAGCCAGAGGACAGCACATCTGAAGGCTTTTGAGGACACGGTGTCTTCCTGGCACCTGGTGTAGTGAGCAGAGCTCATGTTGTCAGTAGGTGATGTGTTTTGGTCTCCACATGTCGTAGGTTTCTAGGGGTGACAATTTTTGTAGGTAAATCCCCAGTGTTATAAAAACAACAGAAATCTGAGATCCCACAGCCACGGACGGATCCATATCCTGCTGGTGTTCAGTTGCTCCTGGACACTCCCATGCACACCTCCCAGTGGAATGGGAGTTGCTTTAAGTGAAGGGATTGCATTTTTTGGGAAATGCCTCACTGGGCCCCATTTGTTTTTGCACTTGTAGTTGGTGTTGTGTCTGTCTGTCCATCTGCCAGCCCGGGACCACGCTGTGCACACAGGCCGCTGTTCCAGCCACGGCCAGTGGTGCCGAGGTGGCTCCACGCGCTGCTGTGGGATCTGTGCCCAGGCCCCGGTGCCCCCAGAGCAGGAGCTGGAACCAGTGGAGCTGACAGGAACCCCCCGGCACAGCTGCAGGAAGGAGCCTCCATCACTCAGGGCCTGGATGGCTGGTTTGATTTTCTGCCTCACATTTGGGTTTTGCTTTCTATTGATTTTGTGTTGTTGAACAAACTTAGAAAATAAAAGGTGTATTTTAATTTATTTTACTTTCAGGGCCAGACAGGCAGGACTGTCTGGCCCTTAGTTATCCAATAGCTGGTCTGAAACAATTTCAAAGGCATCCTTCTGAGTAAGGAGCCATTTCTTGTTAGAGCAATATGCATCTCTAATTCAGGGAGAAATTAAAACACTGATGAAATAGTGTTTTCCTGATGTCAAAAGCATATTAATTTGTATAAACTCAGCTGTGGTTTTGCACCCTGAGGTGGATGACAAAGCCGCTCTGTTACCCCTCACAGATGTAATAAATCTTTGCTCCCAGTAAATGTCCCCAGAGAGCAGCAGAGTACCTGGTGGTGTGTGCGGCGGCGGGGCGGGAGGTGCTGGGTCCAGTTCGGCTCTGCCTCCGCTGAGGGGGTGGTGGTTCCCGGCCGTGCCGGTGCCGTGTGGAGCTGCTGCAGGTGCTGTGGGTGTGCAGGGCCGGCTCACACGGCGCGGTGACGGCGGCACCGGCACACGCTCTGCCTGCCTGCCATTGGTGCCGCGGCTGCGGGAGCAGCTGCCCCGTGCGGAACCAGCAGTGGCGTTTGCAGGCTCCAGTGCTCGGGGGGTGTTTGTGCCACGCCACGACACGGGCACCAGACACGACAACACCCCACACTTGCCCCACAGGGACCCACGTGGCAGCAGTACCATTTGCCATCCCTGCAGGGTGGGCATCTTCTGCCAGCCCAGCCCTTCCCGCGGCACTGAGAGGGCTCAGTGGTTGCGGAGCACAATGACTGACCCTCGGGGACTCCCAGAAGCCACTGTCCATAACCTGCTTCCCTGCAAGGCCTTGTGGCCCAGCCACTTGCATCAGCATTAAAAACAAGATGTTTCTAACAGTGGTTTTCTACTCTATTGAGATATTCCTTAAGGAAGTGCAGGGGGCTGCACATCCAGGTCAGAAAAGACACTTGGAAATCTCTGTTCCTTTGCTGAAGGGAGATGACAAAGTTCTCTCCTCAATTGCTTTCAGGTGCTCTCATCAGAGATGGAGAGTTAATGCAGCCACCTCCAGATAAGGCTCCCTTTGCAGAAATAACTGCCCTTGCCAACCTGGCTTCCACCCGCCTTTGCTGAGGAGGATCCCTTCCCAGGCCCAGCACCTGCACTCTCCTGTGGCCATGGAGAGCAGGCGGGAGCCGGACAAGGGGTCACAGTGCTCAGTTGGTGCCCTGTGCCCCTCACAGGCACAGCCGTGTGGACCCATCCCCTGGCAGCAGGCGGGGCAGGGCAGGATGGGCGCGGCTCCGGCTGGCACGGCCTCGGCACGCAGCTCCCGCACGGCACAGCCCAGCACCGGCACCCCCGGGGGGCAGGAGGTGCCAAGCCCACAGCGCTGGGTGGGACACAGCCAGCCCCCGCCGCTGCCACGGGCGGGACAGGAGCGGGACAGGAGCCAGCCCGGGGCAGGAACACGGGGCCGAGGCACCCCCAGCCCCACCAGCTGCGGCAGCTGGCACAAAAATGACAATAATAATAATGAATTATTAAAATAAAGTTAAATAATATATAACTAGTTTATACTTACTGTGGGATCACAGACTGGTTGGGTGGGAAGGGACCTTCAAGGGGCCCATCGCTGCTATCTCATGTAGCTGTATATACATATCACTGTATAAACTGCAACATTTACTAAACAAACTATAACGTGTGCCTGTATACTTACATTCTAAATAACAGAATACTGCATAAGAAAATTGTGTCATTCACATCACCAACCTATAAATTCTATATATAACATTACATAAAGAGCGTGTAACATAATACACAATACAATATTTTGCACATATATAATGTGCATCACGGAATATTCAATGCACTGTGTACATACAATAAATAATACTATTTTAGGTCATGTCTGACATGTATGTACAGTGCACATGCCAGGTGTGCATATGTGTGTGCACTGTGCAGTGACTCTGTCCTCCACAGCACACACACCCTGGCTGCAAAGCTGAGCAAACATTCTGTAAGGCAGCGGGGCTTCAGTACATCAGTATTGGCAATGTATCAGTAATCATCTATAATGCATACATGATATTATATGCTGGACATAATGTTTTCTAATATGTATTGTCTGATAGACAACATAAACCAGATATTATATATTAGTATACATTGTATAATATAATATGCATTGATATAATGTGTATAATATACACTGGACTACATTTTCTGAAGTATACCTTTCTTAGATTATAGGATATACTGCTATAAAAGGAATTTTATATTTATATGTTTATATTTATATGTTTATATTTACTTCATCACAGAATCTCTGATTCTGAAGGGACCTTAAAGCCCATCTTGTTCCAATCCCTTGCCATGGGCAGGATACCTTCTGCTAGATGTGGTTGCTCCAAGCCCCGTCCAACCTGGCCTGGAACACTTCCATGGATGGGGCAAATGTAAAATATAATGTATCATATGTAATAAATTCTGAATTTCTTCGATGTGCATATAGCACAAACCTCCCAGGTGAGCCCCCCCTGCTGTACAGCATTTTCCTCACATTTGTCTTTGCACTGGTGTTGCAATAAAGGTAATTTAGTATGAAAAACTGTAAAATGAGATAATAAACCACCGTGGTCCCATACTCTGAGGAAGCAGAACCTGTTCTGATCTGCAGCCAAGCCGTGCTCCTCCTCTCCCCCAGCCCTGGCCAGCACTCGCTGCAGCACTGGCAGAGCCTTTGCTCTGCTTTAAATCCTGCCTGTCCATCAGCTTCCCCGGTCCCTAAAGGAGACCGGCAAGCCCTCGGTCAGGCCGTGGGCTGGTGCAGGAGCTGGGCAGGAATGGGCTGGGCTGTATGGACCGTCACCTCGGAGCTGCAAGGGAGCTTTATTAGTGCCAAAAAGAGCCATTTTTTTCCTAAGAGGAACAGGAGATTTACCCGGCCCTGGCTGTTGGGAATATCGTCCCAGTTACCGTGTCAGGGCGTGTTCCGAGGAGGGGTCGCAGCTCCCCACACCAGCACCGCCGATGCCCCGTGCCCAGCTCTGCCCGGCTTCGGTCCCTCAGTGCCTGCACGGAGGAGAAGGGCACAGTCAGAGCAGCCGGCTGTGCCCCGGCCCTGCAGCCCAGCACTTGGATTCACAGACGGTTTGAAAGGACCAAGCCTGGAGGTGCCCGGTGCTGGCATCGCAGGACAGCCTGGCACGTCCCTCTCTCTGATTAAGGTATCAAATGTTGCCAGAGCCAGACCTTTGTTATGTGGATTGTAAACTGAATTTAATTAAGACCATTAAAGCCCTGATGAAGCTTTTTATCTGCATGGAAGGATGTGAGGTGTTTAAATGCAATATGCAGGACACAGCAACACGCCCGTGCCTTTCACCCAATGTACCTGCCCAGGTACCTCAGGAAGCTCCTGTCCCATCCAGCCCAAAGCACCCACACCCCACAGCACCCCATGGCACCTCGAGGCACCGCATGCCCCGCAGCAGATGGGCAGAAACACCTGTGACTCCATGAGCCATTTCCCAGCTCATTAACAGCGACGCATGTTTTTAACACATTTATGTGAGGAAGAAGTTTGAAGCCCAAGGCAAAAGCCCATCCCTGTCCTGTCTCTGGGCTCGCCCCAACCCCATGGACACCTCCCAACTTCCTACCCAAGAAACAGACCGGGAGGTGCTGGGCAGGAGCCCTCAAAACCTTGGGCTGTGCCCAGCTATGTTCCCCAGGCAGTCCATCCAGCAAGGCAGCTGATGGATGCCCCACTGCACTGATGGCTGCGAGGGACTGTAGTGTTGGTACCAAAAATTGCTAAAAACCTACAGTAGACAAGCAACCTAGAGAGGCTCCTCCCCTGCAGGTGAGAGAAGCTCACCCCAGCTTCTCACCAGCTCCATGCCCATGGGGCAGGGATGGAGTCCATGCTGCATTTCTCAGGACCCTGCAGGTTTCTGTAATTGATCTCCCTGGCTCCTTTCTGTGTGCTCGCAGTTTGTTCCAGACCAGCATTTGGCTCCTGGTGTGCTCGGAGAGGAGGAAGGCTCTGGTGGTTTGTGCACCGGCCAAAGCCCTCTGTCCATGTGCCCAGAGTAAGCAACCCACGCAGCAGCTGCCTCCACCACGTCACGTCTGGGGCAAGATGAGTGTTTTCCGTGGTGCCCAAACCTGTTCCTGTTGAAGGCACCGAGAGCCATCAGCAATTGATTTGTTAGCTGACAGCAGGAGGCTTTGTTTGCTCAGCGCTGGCTGCCCATGCTGCCGGATGGCGAGGACATGGCACCCACCAGCCACACCTGCATTCCCAGGAGCTGCTGTGAGCAGCGCTGGGTGAGCCCCGGGTTCTGCCACGGCACCAGCCTCCTGGCAGAGCCACTGAGCTACAGGTGGGCTTGGGGGCTCACAGCACAGAGGAGGAGGCAGAGCTGAGCCCGCCAGAGGTCCAGTGCGGGCCTGGACAGTGGGACAGCACAAGGGAGGAGCTGGTGAGGGGTAGGGACAGATCCCTCCCCAAAATACTGCCCAAAGGGGGCTCGTGTGAGCAGGTGGCCTTGTGAGCTGCTGTGGTGGTGCGATGCCCTTCACTATCAGAGTGGCAAGAGACGCAAAATGGTGATGCCGATGGCTCCCTGTAAAACCCCCGGGGCAGTCGGTGCTCACCCTCACAAGGACCCTCTCCAAAAACCCCCCTGGGCAGTCGGTGCTCACCCTCACAAGGACCCTCTCCAAAAACCCCCCGGGCAGTCGGTGCTCACCCTCACAAAGGCCCAGCAGTGCAGGCAGGGGAGAAGGACCACAGAGACAAAGGCTCAGGAGCTCTGCCCAGGCTGCTGCAGCCCAGTGAGCCAAAAGCAAATTCCACAGTTTTTACAGGATGACTGTGAACAGAGCCATTTCCAAAGTACTCCGCTGTCACCTCTCCTTACGCCTCCCTAACACAGGGATCTCCTCTGATCACACTTTCCACTGCAATCTTCAGCAGAAAATAACAATATATCGTTGGTGCCAATGGCTACCAAGACAGTTCTACAAACCTGGGGAATTCTTCTGGCCCCAACAATTTTTAACTGATTCCTACAGGGATAGACATGGATTACTTGACTATTAGGAAATGGACACCGGTATGAAGCTGTTGTTTTGTAGCCTGCTGGTGCCACAGGCTTCAAGCATGGATTTCATCAGGAGCACTGCTGTGATGGCATGGATGGAGCTCTGGGGTGAGGATGCACTGGGCATTGCCCTAGAAACAGTGTCCAGTGGCCCGAGAGGATGGCCACGTGTGTTGGCAAAGTCCCCTTGGGGACCGGAGAGCCCAGCCCATGGACAGCTGCGACACCGTCTGCGACAGCCCAGGCTCTGGGGCTTTCCAAGGCCAGGGAAGCCAGGAAAAGCAAAAGCACACCTCTTGCCAGGCATGTTTTGCTGCCTGTGTCTCTCAGGCCATGGTCTTTTCCAGTATATCGACTCGCAGCTAAAACCACAGCTTTGCCGAGATCTGAAATCAGCCCTGGCATAACCAAGCTGGTTTCCTAGGAATCAAGACAGCAGGAGTGTACCTGCACTGTTGCTTTTTAGCCTGACTGAGCAAGAAAAAAATATCTTTCTCTAGGAATACTTTCTTTCTCTACGAGCTTTGCTATATCAAAAAATACCCAGACAATTCCTGGGAAATTTCCCTACGGGAAGCTCCTTTCCCACAGTGAATCAGCCACGTCTCAGGCAGGAGCCTTTAGGTGAGAGAAGATGGCAGGAACAGGTTGGAAAACTCTTCCCATGAGCCAAAGCCTCAAAGGTGTTACCACCCCAGAGACGGAGCAGCCCCAAGGCCCATGCTGAGCCCTTAACACACCAGTCTGGGAGCAGGGATTTGCTCGGGGCTGCCGAGCAGATCCACATGCCGTGGAGTTGGCTCCATGGCTTCTCCTGCTGGCAAAGGGGGAGATGGTACAGGTGCACTGCAACAGCTGTGAGAGGGTTTCACAGACACAGCACACACCTTCCCCACTTACACTGATACTACATCACTTTTCACTAAAAAACTTACAAAACTACTTTTTGACCAAAGCCCTGTGATTCCCACATACAGACACAAGCCCTGAAGAGCTACCTATATATACATGGTTGTTGAAGGATGCTGCAGAAGTCCCACAGCAGGGCCGAGGGACCAGGCAGGAGCAGGCTCCAGCCCTGCCAGGAGGCACACAAACACCTGGCATTCCGTGTGCCAGACTCCACAGCTCACAGCCAAAGCAGGATGCCGCCGCTCCACCGAGCCCCTGAACCCCACACCTCAGCGCCGAGCACGCGGGGCAGCCACCCAGCAAACAGCACGGCCCTCCCAGGCAAGGATATCTCCAAGTTCTCCACTCACAGGTGCTGCCCCACCTCAAGTTCTCCCTAGAACACCTTCCAGGGAAGGTCCCTGGCAGCTCCTCCCTGGCTGTCCCCGCAGCAGGGCACAGGGCAGGCTGTGCCCGGTGCCAGCTGTGACAGGGGCAGGGCCAGGGCTCCAGCCCACAGCCAGGGGACCCCTGGCTGAGCATGGCAGCCTTCCCCTGCACTGGCCACACTGCACCCTGCTCTCCTCCTCCCAGTAATTCCTTTTTAATTAATCTCATCAAACACTACGGAGCAGGCTGGTGCCTACGGAGGCTCCCTGCCAGCTGCACTGCGGAGACGGGTCCCAGCCCCCCCGAGCCCCCAGGGCCAGCCCGGCAGGGACGAGCACGAGGGGTGGGGGCACGCTTGAATTTGAAAATATTTTATTTGAATAGTAAATAATTATACAGTTGAAACAGTTCTATCGAAGCACTCTATAAATAGCTAACAGTTAAGAAAATAATGTGTGTAGAAAAAGAGATTGCATCTAAAAGTAAGAGCTGTTGGTTGCACGGGATAAAATGGTTAAGATCATGTGTTATTCTAGGTATAAAAGTTAAAACCTTTTTAGCAGATCCCTTTAGAAAAAAAGATCTTCTAAAACGCACAGTGAAATGGCAGGCGGGGAGACAAAAAAAGCACATTAGAATATCTGCAATCAAATAATATCAATCTTCATAATTAATATAAATAAATAACGAATAAATAACATAATTACTCAAACCAACATATACAGATAGTCAACTCATGAGCTACCTTAGTAAGGGCAAAACAAACAGAAACATAAAGTTGGCATGTCACAGTTAAGGCAGTTTCTACAGCATTTTCTGGAGACCATCAACAGCAGAGTCAAGGCATTTGTGGCTACACTAAAGGACATGCTCGATTCTCTCGAGCAGTTTGATCTGTTCACATCGATAAAAAACGGAGTGAAGGAACAACAAAAAAAGAATTAAAAAAAAAAAAAAAAGAAAAAAAAAAAAAAAAAAAAAAAAAAAAAAAAAAAAAAAAAAAAAAAAAAAAAAAAAAGGGAAAAAAAAAAAAAAAAAGAAAAAAAAAGAAAGGAGAGACCCCGGGAAGGTAAGTGTAAAGCCAGATTCCAGCAGGTCGCAAGCCGTATTAAAGCTAATCGTGTGGCGGCCCCGGGGGAGCGGCGCGGGGCCGGCGGGGAAGGCACGGGCGGCTCAGCAGGCGGGACGCAACGGCACCTGGAGCAGGATGACCTGCCGGTTCTCCGAAGGGTGGCACTTGTTGATGTGCCGGGTGAGGCCGGGCGAGCTGTAGAAGGTGGCCGGGCAGTACTTGCAGGGGAAGACCTGGGCGGCGTGGAGGAGGCGCAGGTGCCGCTCCTGGCTGCTCTTGCTGGGGAAGGTCTCCCCGCAGACGGGGCAGAGGCGGCACTCGGCGGCGGGCGGCTCCTCGGCGGCGGGCTCCGGGGCGGGCGCGGGGGCCGGGGCGGTGTGCCCCAGCAGGTGCTTGCGCAGGTAAGCTTGCCGGCGAAAGCGCTTGGCGCAGCGGGGGCACTCGAAGAGCCCCTCCTCGGAGCCAGCCTCCGAGGCTCCGCCGGGGCTCGGCGTGTCCCGCTCACTGCCGCTGCCGCCGCTCGCCTCTTTCGGCGGCTCCTCCGCCGGGCTCGGGGCCGCGGCCGGTGCCCGGCCCGACTCGGGGCCACCCTTGGCGGCGGGCGGGCGCGGCTTGTGCCAGCGGCGGTGGGAGGCGAGGTTGGCGGGGCAGGAGAAGACCTTATCGCACTCGGGGCAGCGGTACTCCACCCGGACGATGCGGGAGCAGCGGTGCTGCGCCAGCGCGAAGGGGTCCCCGTACTCCTCCTTGCAGAGCTGGCAGATGAACTCGCCCAGCGGGCGGGCGCAGCCGCCCCGCGCCTTGGCCGGCGCCTCCACCGGGCCCTCCTTGATGCGCAGCCCCAGCACGGGCGAGGTGGTCACCTCGTCCTCGAAGGTCAGCTTGCGGATCGCCTTCGTCTTCTTGCCCGACGGAGCCTTGTGCCGCCCGGGCTCGGCCGCGCCCGGCGGGCGCTTGTTGGGCGGCGGGCGGCCAGAGACGGGCGGCGCGGCCGGGGCGGGCGGCGCGGGGGCTCCGCCGGGGCCGGAGTGGGCGGCGGGCGGCTCGACGTGGCCGGCGGCGGCCCAGAGCTTGAGCTCGGCCGGGGCGAAGAGGAGCGGGTCCATGGTGCCGGGAACGGCCGGGGCGGGGAAGGACTCGGCCGAGACGGGCGAGCCCAAGCTGAAGCCGCGCTCCAGGTACTTGTCCCTGCTGACGGGCCGCGTGGGGCTGTACAGCGCCTGCACGGCGGCATCGGGCGTCCCGAAGGGCACGGGCGGCGGCGAGTCCCGCGGCGGGGGCGGCGGCGCGGCGGGGCAGGCGGGCGGCGGGGCGGCGCCGGGGGGGAGCGGCGGGCCGGCGGCGGCCTCGCGGCAGCAGCGCGCCCGGTAGGACACGGGGGTGGGCCGCCGGCTGCGCTTCACCAGGAAGCCCCTGGGCATCTTGGCGCCGGCTCCGGGCCGGCGGTGGCCGCGGCGGAGACTCCTCGCTCTGCCCGCGGCGCGGCCGCCGCCGCCTTTAAGCGGGTCGGGGCCATTGTTCGGGCCGGCGGCGGCGGCACCGGCCAATCAGCGGCGGCGGCGGCGGCGCGGCCGCACCTGAGCCCGGCCCGGCACACGCCCGGCCCCGCCCCCGCCCGCCCCGCGCCGCCCGCCCGGCACGCGCGGCCTTTGTGTGCCGCCCCCCGCGCCGGCTCCGCCACCGCCACCGCCACCGCCACCGCCACCGGCACCGGCAGCGCTCCCGCCGCCTGCCAGCTGGGAACGGCACACAGCGCCGGCAGCGCCCACTGCTCGCGGGGGCGGCCGGCACCGCGGTACGGGGAGCTCGGCGCAGGAGGCGGCGAAAGCGGCGCTTGTGGCGGCGGTGGCACAAGGGGGAGCGGGACTGCCCGCCGGGGGTGCTGCCTATCTGGGGTCCTGCCCGTCTGGGCAGCAGGTGCCCAACGACGGGTCTAAGCGAGCGGGAGGAATCACGAATGGGTCGTCGGTGCCGGGTCGAGTTCGGCAGCTCCGAGAGCGGAATAAGCCCGAGCTGCTGCGGGGCCGGGGCGGGAGCGCCGCAGTCCCGGCCCGGCGGTACCCGAACCTGTTACCCGAGACCTGCGGTCCCCGCCGCGCGTTGGGTACGAAGCGCAGCGGGGGACGTGCGGCGGGTCTCCTCTCCAGCCGCTCCCGCATGCCAAAGTCGGTGTCGAAGCAAACACGCCCGGAGCCCCCGAGGATGCGCCTGGGGCCGCGAAGTGGCGGTCCCGCGGGCCCGGCCTCGGCAGGTGCAGCCGCCGCGGGGCGACCCCCGGGCCGCGGCCTCGCTGCCGTGGCCCTTTGTCCGCGGCCGCGCGGGGTACGCGCGGGGGGCCGGCGCTGCCCCGCAGGTGGCAGGGCCGGGGGCCGCTGAGCCGCGGCGGGGCCGGGGGCGCGTGCGGGCGGCGCCCCCCCCGCCGGGCCCTTTGTGGGGGGCGCGGGGCACGCGGGCGGCACGCGAGCGAGCGGGGCCCCCCCGCGCGCGCCTTTGTGCGCTGCATTAGCATAAAGCTGCGCGACCTTCCCGGCACAAAGCGAGGGGGCGGGGGGCGCCGGGGGCCGCCGCTCCCCCGGACACCCCCCCTGCGGGCCGGGCCAGGCGGCGGGGGGGTCGTGAGGCCGCCCCTCCCGCCCGGTGGGACAGGCGTGCGGCGGGGCGGGGCGGGCGGGCGGCCCGCGGAGCATTAGCATACAGCTGCGGGCCCGCGGGCACGCGCCGCCGCCCCCCCGCCGCGCCGGCACACCGAGAACCCCCTCACCGACAGGGCTGCACGCTCAGAACCCCCTCACCGACAGGGCTGCACGCTCAGAACCCCCTCACCGACAGGGCTGCACACTCAGAACCCCCTCACCGACAGGGCTGCACACTCAGAACCCCCTCACCGACAGGGCTGCACACTCAGAACCCCCTCGCCACGGGGGCTGCGCACCAAGAACCCCATCGCCACGGGGGCTGCGCACCCAGAGCCCCTCACTGACGGGGCTGCACACCCAGAGCCCCCATCACCACTTGGGCTGCGAACCCAGAGCCCCTCACTGACGGGGCTGCACACCCAGAGCCCCCATCACCACTGGGGCTGCGCACCCAGAGCCCCTTCACCGATGGGGCTGCACACCCAGAGCCCCTCACTGACGGGGCTGCACACCCAGAGCCCCTCACTGACGGGGCTGCACACCCAGAGCCCCTCACTGACGGGGCTGCACACCGAGTGCCGTGCCCCACACACCTCGGCGCTACACACCGCCCCCCGTTCCCCCACCATTCCTCACCTGCCGCAGGCTGGGTCCGCAGGGGTCCGTAGGTGTCGGTCGGGGCGTACATGGGCAGGTGGGCGCGGTGGCGGCGCAGGAAGCGCAGGATGGGCTCCAGCAGGGCGGGCGGGCCGGGGCTGTGCTCAGCGGTGGGGGGCTGCCCTGGCACCTGCAACACAGAGCCATCAGAGGCTGAACTGGGCTCGGGGCACGCACTGGTGATGCGGAACGTGGGGTTTTGACCGAAAATGGCCCAAAAACGTGTCAGGGCCAGGACACAGCAGGCAGCGAGCACAGAGTGGGGCTCACACAGGTGGCACCGAGCGCACCCTGGGACAGGTGGTGCTGGACTGTTTGTTCATCCCTCCCTCCCTCCCAAGTGACACAATGCAGATGCAAGGGTTGTGTGAAACCGAACCTGAGTGCAGTCCCCCGGCTGTCGTGGACACAGGCTGTCCAAGGGGTTTAGCCAAAGGAATTCCCTACCCCATGCCCAATTTACTGTGGCTTTTAACCCAGTCCGCAGCCCCAGCTGCAGCCAGAGAAGCAGGACATTATTCCTGACGGAGGATAAGTGCCTGTTCCGGAAGGTCTGGCGCGGCACGTGTGCCCTCGGCGTGCGGCAGCATCCAACAGCTGATGGAGGTGCAGACCCCGGCCCTGCCATCTGCCTGTTTGCATCGCCGAGCCGCGCGGCGGCACAAACACATGGCTGTGATCCCCCAGGGGTAAACACGCCCTGCGCCAGAGGCCCCGCGAGAGCCCCGGCGGCGAGGGCAGCCTTGGTGACAGTGTCTACACAGGCTCAAGGCACCGGCTCTGGCCCTGCCTGGCTTTTCTAGGCAGTTATTGCTTCTACCAGCAAACCTTTCTGTAAATGTTACCCCTATTGCATGACACTGATTTCCAGTTTCTCTGGACACTGTAACCATAAATGTCTTGAGTCCTGTTCACTTAAATTCACAGTTCTTAAACATCCTTCAAAGGAGTGTTTTTCTCTCATTTTTACATTTCATCATTAATTTTTCTGCATGCTTAAGTGAGCTGGAATATGAGCAACAGGAAGCAAGGACAGTCCTTTACTCCATATAGAAATACAGACAGTCCCAAGGCATTTAAGAGAGATTCCATAAGCACAGGGTACCTAATCTGTATCTGGCAATGTGCCCAGAAAGAACACCCAATGAAAACACATAAATGTGATATTTAGTAAATACAGTTAAAATCACCGCAAAAAAGAATCCAAATAAAAATCCAACCCCCCTAATTTGCATTCAGATGCAGATACATCACCTACTTTAATGTGAGCAATCCTGACTCACAGAGCTGCTTCCAGTCTGTGCAGGGAGACTGCGTGTGTCAGGACTGCTACCATAAGGACACAGTAAGGCAAGTGAATCCTTAATTTGTAGGGCACCAATTCCCCTCTCTCTGAAGTTGTTCACACTTAGAGCATGCGAAATGCAACTGAATGATGGCAAAAAACCCACATCAGGCCCCCCATTCTGAATCTCATTTTCTTTTATAGATGTCTTTCAAGAGAATCTAAATTAAATCACACCAAGGCACTTTCTGGGTCAGGACAACAGGAAGCGAATTGTTTGGAGCCGTTCTGGGAGCATGCGTGTGGCTGCAGCCGGGACACGGCAGCACGGGCACGGCGCTTTGGGTGGGCCACAGGCTCCACAACTTCCCTTCCTCCTGCCACCCTGCCTCCATCAACACTCAGTTCTGTTCGTTTTCTGCACGGTTAAAAACTGTGAGCACGTACTTAAAACTCACGGCTGCCGCCCGGAACTGTGGGGGGTTAAGCAAAGGCAAAAGCAGCGTGAGCAGGAGGAGGGTAGGCTGGTCCCAGGTAGTGAGGGGGAAACATAGAGATCAGAACTCAAATTCAGTTTGGGATCAGCCAGAAGTTCCTCAGAGGGTGGGGGAGGCAGCTCCGGGGGCTGTTGGACACCTGCCATTAACAGCCACAGAGTGCAGGGGCTTTGCAGTTTGGGCAGGCAAAGTTACAGGCTGCTTAGGCTTTGTGCCTCTGTCTGTGGTGCTAATGCCAAAGCTATAAACAGCATTAGCAAACACTTCAATTTCACCCTTATTCAGGAGATCCACACACCACTGAAAAAGCCAGTTGCTTTCACTCTTTGGGCTACAATGAAAAACCTACCCACGGGCTCAGCTGAAGCAGATGTAGGATGGGCTGTAGCGAGTTCCTGTTAGGGAACACTACTAAACCCAAGGGGATAGCTACACAAGCCAGCCTCCACATTCCACTGTGTAGTTACACTAAATCGCAGATATAATGCAAAAATGCTGTGAAGGGAAACAAAGCAACTTCCAAGTTCTACTGGCAGATTTGAGAATATGCCCAAACAACAAAACTGAATAATATGTGCTGTAGTCAGTGACCTGCCCCCCCCCCCCCCATGAGGTACACAGTCTGCTCAGGCTTCCCCGAGGAGAGAGCTAAACAGAAACATTAGGCTTCAGGAGAAAGATGGGAGAAGAAACCGAAGTGAACAACACTAACAGATTACCTAAATAATAAAATGCACTCGGCGGTCGTTCTTCTTACCTGTTCTGAGATCAGGATTTGGCGCAGTTCCTTCTGGAGATCAATAAACCGATCGTGATAGATGGCCATGGACCAAGGTTCCCTGAAGTAGCTGGGTAAAAAAGAAGAAATTTAGTTATCTTGTAAACCTCTCATTAACCACTAATAAAGTATTTACCTGCTTTTTTGCCTTTATAAATTACAGTTCTGGACCCATCATGATCGTTTGTTCATAAAACGCCTCCTGTAACAGCATGGTCAATCAATTCTTTTAATGGATGTTCCTGATGTACAGCCAGCTTCAGTAATTACATTTAAAGTGGCTTAATTCAGAGCTGTGGCAAGACCCAGTGAAGAATCCTGATTTTATCAGAATTTAAAAGCCTGAAGACCTGTAAAGAACGGTGTCTCCATTATCTGTCCTCATTTGAGAAAAGCAGATTGCAGGATTAACTGAACTGCTGCATAAACAAATTAAATTTGTGTAGACAATGACACAAATGTTGTTCATCATTAAGGTTTCTGGATTAATAAAAGCCAGAAAAACAGGCCACCACAGCGCTGCAATATGTTCTTTGTGCTATTCTGATGAAGCTAAACTGAACTGATTCTAGGAGCAAGCTCTTGTAACTTTTTCTTTCAGTGACAGCATTTACAAGAGCATTCTTCCATGAAAAAGGAGGAAAAGGATGGAGAGGACATGGCTCCATGTAGAACCTCATGGCCGTAAATATAACCAGAGGCAGCCAGACTACAAAGCTGTGATTTATTTCTCTTTATAATGAACGATAATTTTTACAGCTCGGGCGAGATGCGCGTGTGTAATTCTTGTTAATGCTCGCTGCAGTCAGGAGGTGCCCCACGCTCATCCCTGTAATGACCAAGCAGATGTCACCAGGGTCACCCAGAAAATTGGGAGAGGGGGACATTTGCATGGCTGTGTCCAACACTTGTGCCTTTGGAATGGCAGCAGGAGCCTGGCACTGCCCCAGGAGCACACAAATGCTCTCCTGGTCCAGCTGTGGGGGCTCTAGAAGAACATCTGGATAAGGCAACTGAAACGGTGCTACCCGAGTTCAATAATTCTGCCTACAGAGATCTGATGTGCAGTTCCCTCTCTGTGGATTTTCTCTCCTCCACATCCAAGGGCAGGATTTCCCCCCCTGCTCTGAACTACCCCTCAGCTCTCCTGTGCCATTAAAAGCACTCTGCATGTCTGGCACAGCTCGGCTGGGTTTTCACGTGCTCGGCCCCTCTCTGGCCCTGCACCCCCTTCCTCTCAGTGTGCCAGGCTGGCTGGGGCTGCCCCTCGGAATCTGCACAGCCTCCAGCACAGCAGGGCTGTCTCCCAGAGGTGTTTTCACAGTATAAATATTTATGGACACTCTTCCAAACACAAATGCTGCCCAGCCCAGGAGTTACCACCACTCAGCTGCTGGCTCGTTCAGATATGCAGGTTAGAAAGGATGAGCTCAGCTTTAAGGATCTTTATTTCAGTAACTGCACACCTGAAATGTGTGCAGAGAGCTAGACAAGAACACAATATCCCTTAAATATCTAAAACCCCTTTAATTTCGGAAGAAAACCCCCACCCAACACAAGCCTTTAACTCACTGTTGATATCAGATAGCAAAGAGAAAGGGGAGTGTTATACAAGAATACATTAAGGTAATTAAAGACTATTTTTACTGATATGCCCTTTAAAAGCCGTGTTCCACTAGCCAAATGTTTTGTCTTCAAGCTGGCATCTTAATTTTAATTGGAACTCTGAGGAGGTGATTTCTCTTTCAACTGAGGCATACCTTCCAACTGCTCACCTGCCTCACTGAGGTGTTGCATTAAATGTTGTTTATCAATGTTTCAGGGGTGCTATGTATTCCTGGTACCATTACTAGTTCCATTCCTAACCATGAGTTTAACCATTCCTATCAATATTCATAGATTTGGAGCTCAAAACCTGAAATTCACGGCCATGTTTGGAATATTTAATGCAAATAAAATGTCCTTTTTTAGGGAACAGAGAATGCCTTGTTCATGTTTTCTAAACATGCTGCCAGAAGGAGCTCCCTGTCTCCCTTCATTTTCCTTAACCTGAAGAACTGTACCCTCCAAGGAGGATTTGGAGATTCACCTCACAAAAAAAAGGTGCTTTCTTTGCTGGCTCTGTGCTTTCATCTGTTTATCTTTTCAGTTCAAATCACCTTTCTCTGGGGGCACGTGGTGTTCTTGAGAGAGTAGCTCTACATATGGCTGCAAAAGGGAAGTTTAATAATGAAAACAGCCATTTGAATCCAAACCACCAAGTTTACTTTCATTCTGAATTTTATTACCACTTCAGCAGCAGTCCCTCAGGGCGAGCTGGGGAAGGCTTCGAAGTCTAATGCTCTTCAGTGTAGGAGATGGAGCTGGCAAGCTCCCACCAGGGGCTCAGAGGCTCCTCTGCTAGCATGAGAACAGCATCTGCCACATGTGTTTGCACCGTTTAGTCTTTCAGAACCTGCCAGAGCCATCAGGCTCAATACGTACAAGATGCCAACGCTGCCAGGAGCATAAGGGGGGTGCAAACTTGGTCACCTCCTAGCAGGGATCCCTGCTGGAAGCCTTTCTAGCAAGGGCAGCGTGGCAGGACGGCGTCTCTGACAGAGTGGGAGGGAACAGGCTCCTCCAGAAGACAACGAGCAACATCCTTCTCGTTGCTAAGGAGCTGCTCTTGCCTCTCACCGACAAACAATATTTAAAATCTGGTCTGCCTTATTGGGGAGGTGTAGCCTACATTAGATGAGAGGCAAGGAGGAAGGAAATATTCTGTGGTGTCCTGCAAAAAAACCACAGAATCCTTCCCCTTGCAAAAGATGTAAAGGAAACGAATAGAGCTGGGCACTGCTGGCAAGCAAAACTGGAGTGTGCGTGCACGTGGCTGTCCATCCAAGAGCTGCCTATAGTCACTCTCCCTTTCATTTGCAGGAACACACCACATTTGGAGAAGAAGCCTCTACTCCTGTGGAAGATGGTTCTATGTCCCAGCAGCAAGGACCCAACCCCGCCCTGCTGTCAGGATTGGTGGCACAGGATAGAGCACCAGCAGCAAGGTGTAAAGCCAGAAAGTCTTAAAAACTGAAGGAAAAACCTTCAGAGCAACACACTTGGTTTGTAAAGAAACAAAACAAAAAGCAAGGTATAAAGTTAAAAAAGATCAGTAATTGCAGTTATTTTTAAATAATTTACAACCTTGTGACAGGGAAGGCCTGGCAGAGGAGGAGGACCAGCTCTGGGAGAGAGCTGATCAGCTCTGGACTGACACCGACCCCTGAGCAGGGGCACACGCTGCTGCTTCTCCCTGCAGTGAGACCAGGATAAGGTGGCATTTTCCAAGACTCAAAGGGCAGGTGGCACCTTGTGGTAGTGCCTTTGAAAAACCCATCTGCAGACTGGCATGTCCATGATTACAGGTGTGGAGGATGCTGTGTCTCTGGCTGTTCTTCTGCTACTCAGATCATAGCAGTTATGGTGTAGGTGATTCCTACTGAACTCCTCTTTAAACTTTCTAAACTCTGTGCTTTTTAAAGCTGACATAGAAGCACTGCTGTCTGCACATTCTGTCCGAGCACTTTGTGGCTGACCCTGACATCAGGCTTACTGCATTTTCTCACATAGTAAATTTCACATGTAATGCATTATGGAAAACAATTAAAAGGAAATTAAACCTGACATACAAAATCATCAGATAGGCTGTGTGCAGCGGTATGATTGCTTTCCTGCAACTGTTTATGGATTCAGAGTTTAATCATTCATAAGGGTTTGCATAATTGCTAGGATGAATCAGCAAGGTTTGGCTGCAAATTAATGTGGTAGTGTCCAGCTACGAGCTTTTACTTACTAATTTGGCCGTGGGGTTTCTTAGTAACATGGCTTTTCATCGGCAAGTTAGCTGCTCCTTTAGAACTCCATTAATATCTGCTCTCCAGCCATTGGTATTGATTGGGTCTGTAAGTACAGCTGTACCAGGGCACCGTGGGGTTAGTGGTTAATTCGGGAGCGAGAAAGCCGTTAGTGCTTTGATATCCCTTCACGTGTTCTTCTTGCCAGTCCTGTCTCTCTCTTTCTAAAAAGCACATGCATTTCCCTCTAATTAGGCTGCAGAGTGTACAGAGCAGCACTAGTCCCTCTCAGCCATGCTCACTACCTGCCACAGTTCCTTTCCAGTCTTTTTCCTCCCTGCAGAAAAAACATCTCACCGTCTGCACGATGAGCAGAAGCCTAAGGTGGAATCCCTTAAATGTAATCCCAGTTTGCTAATGGGTGTGGGATCCAGCAGACTCCAGACAGCAGCAGGGCATTCTAATGTTTCTCTTAATGAACAAGCACTCCTCATTTTGGAGAGTCTGGGTTAAAACCAGCTTTTCTATGCAGCAAGCATTTCATGTTTAAATGATCATTGATTATCCAGTCCATAAGTAACAGGTTTATATCTTTACCTAGTCCTTTTAACAATAATGCCAAAAACATCAAATTATGTTCTTTTTCTTGGTTTATTTGTTATATTGTGAGATTTATTAGCATTGGGTCAATAAATAGTCAGTCCAATGTGGAGTTTCTGCTTACATTGAATGACACTGCTTAATAAATCACCTTCAGCCTAATGTAAACAGCATCGAGATGTGAGAATTGAACTTCAGGGGAAAAAGCTAAATGGCTACTTCAAAATAAGTGAATGCTGTTCATGAAGCTCCAAATATTTTTGAGCATTTGGCTTGTACAGCCAATATACAAAATGCAACACAAGAGTAAGAGCCACGGTTTGAGGAGAGCAGCTAAGGAAACATCCTGTGCTGTTATCCACATTTATAATTTCTGAGTGGATTTTCCAAAGCCTCTCAAGGAAAGGGAACCTAACCCTAAGCCTTCCCATATTCCTGCTCCGCGTTTGGCAGCTTCATGTCCTATGGCCTATCAGTACCTGTTGTTGTTGAAGCTGTGCCACTTTGTGTAGAGCATTCCTAATTTTCCTGGTTTTCTTCAGGCTTTCTCAGCCTCTTGGACAGCAACACCCCCCCTCCCCCAGCCTGAGAGCATACAGATCTGGATCACCACAGATCCATGCGTAGACTGCTTATTTCCTTTTTAAGTGAAAACTGAATCCTACCTGCATTCCAGCACTGGGAAAAACATTCCTTTATCACTACAATTCAGCAAAATCCCCTGGAGAGCAAACTCGGTGCACACGAACGGCAGGAAACAGGGGAAGGGGATGGCTGAGCAACACAGGCTTTCAGAGGGTACCTTTTAGGAAGTGACTGGCACCATGATAGCAACTCTGACAGGACCCTTCTTAACACCTTTCCTCCTGTGCCACCCTCACTGTTCTGCAGCGGGTGCTCCCTCACCTCAGCATCACCGTCACTGCCACATGGCTGAGATGCAACCATCATCTTCTGTAGGTCATAGCTGACAACAAGTTCATTCATACAGCATTACCAACTCCTAAGTAAAAGCCACTCACACCTCATTTGTGAAATAAGCTCTTTAAGTATTTTAGAAACCAGAGGGTCAGATTTTTATGCATTATGTAAGATTTGCTTTTCATTAATGCCAAATGAAGCCTATGTGAACCACTTCTACCTCATATTAAAGGCATGATGCCAGTGAGCATCCATTTGGTTGCCAAGTATCAGGAGACCCCTCTAATTATCTGTTTTGTACTTAAGATGCAGCAGAGGGAGATTCCACCGCTCTGTGGACACGTTCCATAACTTGGCAACTGCCTTGCAGCTGCCTTCATCTCAGGAGAGCACAAAAGGGCGTCACTGGCTGGTTACACTCCTCCTCTGTGAAGCAGTGTGGAGGACTGGTGACCAGTAACAAATCTATAAGCTTAAAAAGAAAAATGTTGGCATATCTAGGGGCTATGGTTTCCTCTCCCCCCCTGAAACTGGGCTGGGGTAGCAGTGGAGCCCTGAGCAATGTGTGTCCACTGCCCTGCTTCACCTCCTCCAGAGCCCAGCTACTGAGGGGAGGAGGCAGAGCAGTGACCCATCTTTCCTTTGCTTGTGGGTCAAGTCCTGCAGCTTTTGTTCCTGTTGAAGTCGTACCAAAATCAGTGGAACTTTTCTGCAGACAGAAGGAGATGTTATTTCTCTCATTACTGCCGTTAGCCCCGGCTCCGGGCACACGACCAGAAGGGGTGACTTTGTCAGGTTTGCTGGATCTCGAGGGCCTGTTGTCGATGCTAATTTGAGAATGGCACTGGCACATTCTGGTCAGGAAATCCGGTATCATGGGGTTAACTTTCAGCTCTTATACTGAACACAAATCAGTGAGGAAATTCACTGCTAGGTGCACTGTCTAATTATTTAAAAGATAATTTGCATGCTACACAGAAATAAATTAGCTCCCAGGTGACAGCTGTTCCACTGTGTCCATTCCTGGAATGAGATGCCATGCTGGGAAATCTAAATACAGACCAAAAGATTAAAACACTGCACTTTCTTGCCTCATAGGAAGGCCCTCCACAAAACTGAGGCATAAAGAAGGGAGGCATAAAGAATGGATGCTTCAAACCATCACATTTACAAGCTTAACTAACAAATCACAACATTTTCCCAGTCTACATTCTTTTCACTAAGGGCACTTCACATCTTGCTAGAAGATGTACTAATTTAAAAGCACTTTTTTCAAAGTCAAAGGGAAATTCAGTCCTAACCTCAGGGTTGCGCTCATGCGGGATCCTCACAGACCATGTGAACGATGCCCAAAGCAGTTGGGTTTTTTTTGATCACACACACAGAAATCAGAAAATGCATTTTCCTGCTCCTCACCAAAAGCCAACCGGGTACCACTTTTTATCCACATAAGAGTCTTAAGACAATCTTCATCTCACACGAGATGCCAAACTGTTTTTCAGTGTATCAGTTTTCTGATAAACAGCCTTGTCACAGCTCAGTTCTCACACTGGCTACTGTACATTGCACACACGTCCATGTACGTTGTATGGAGTACTGCAATGTGGGGTGCATAAGTATTGTAGATGGGATATATTATGAGAGTACATTATATTGCCAGCCTTATTCTGTTGCTCTACCCCCTCCTGAGAGCAGCCCAGGAATCTGCTGCTTTCAGGAGCAATTTGCTTCCTCCTCTCCCTGTCTCCTCTTCCTCTTCTCAGCTGTCCTTGCCCTCTGCCTTGGCTGCCTGCGAAGGGCTTCCCTTTGCTTTTCGGTCTCCCCCTTGCTACACGTGCTGGAGAATGCACCCTCCTCACAGGGTGGACATGTGCAACAGGAACACCACACCCAGGATGAGCAGAACACGTGTGTGAAAGCACCACGAGAACCACAGGAGCGAGGAGATTAAAGAGCAGCATATGTTCATTGCTGAGGAGCAACATATGGGATGTCATACACATGACCAAAGAGCAAGAAGAGAAGGAACAAACCTATCTAAAGATAAGGTATAAAGAAGACTAAAAATGACGAGAGGCAATAAAATAACCAGATAAGAAAAACCTGGCAACTGCAATTCAGGAATTTTGCCACAGGCTAATGAGAGGTGAGATAAAATAATGAGGCAAAAGGTCCCAGACAACATCCCTGTCTAAAGGCTGTAAAATACAAGTCCAAAATTAGTTCATCATCACTAATTAAGGAGAGCTCAAGAGATGTGATGAGGTCCTGATACGTGGTGTACCTTTGTGCAGCACACCAGTGATCCTGGCCAGACCACCAGTCTCGCAGGTCCCACTGCCTGTGACAGGGGGATGTGAGAGGACCCTGGTGAGCACAGAGCAGGTAAGACACTCCCAGTCTTACAGGAGCAAGTGACTCTGCAGTGAGTGTATAGGCTGCCATCAGGTAAAGCTGCTCCTCTCACTCTTACAGTGCTGCCTGGCCTGACATCCTATTAACAGATCATCACTGGGACCTTCACCTCTCCTGAGATTTTACAGTCTCTGTGGATGTTTAGAACTTGACCTTACTTTGTAATCCCCTGATCAGCTTGTGCCCTGTGTGGGGATCCTATCAGGATCATGAGTGCAAGGAAGGCTAACACATTCTTATTTCTCTGAAGGAGAAATAAGCTGCGTGTTCAGAAAGTTCACATCTCCTGTCTTCCAAACCTGCCAAATATTCTAAACACCTGCCAAATATTCTAAACAACAGTGGTAAAGACACTGAAATGCTCTTTCAGATGAAAGATGGTTAAGTACACCATTGCTCCTCCTCTAAACGAATCAGACACACAGTTCTTTCTGGGAAAAGTCTTTCAGGACTTGCATTACTACTGATAATTTTGATAAATAATGGAAAATGTTTTTAAATCTCTTCATCTACTTCTTGTTCCAAGGGAAAATATCCAGAAGACAAATGCTAATAAGATTGTGCCAGAGTGCAGATTTGCTGCATGAGGCAGAGTTCCTCTCACCTGTAAAGGTCTGTGATCTGCCCATTCCTCCAGCGATAGTACAGGTCGTTCAGCAGGCGCTCGTGCTGTCCGTACAAGCACAGGTAGTTGGAGACAGGAATGGGCTCCTTGGAAAAGCAGGTGATGCTGTCCACCATGTTGTACTTGCTGAAATGCATCCTGAAGTAGTTCCCATGTCCTGCCTCTCCAGTTATTATCTCTGTCCCCTGCAACAGAGAACACCAGAAAAGCTGTAGGGACAGAAGAAACACCAGAGCTGGCACGTGCACAGGGTCAGAGAGGGGCTCCCAGCCCACAGTTACCACTCCTTCAAACACACAGCCCTCTTTGTAAAGTCAACCATTCTTTGCACCGTGGATTATAAGGTACTTTGCTGTGGCTTGGACACAGAGTTTCCTGTGTAGTTTAGACCTACCCACCCAAATGTGCAGCACGGGCTGAATGCCACTGCAGACACTTGAGGGCATCTGGGCCCTCCAGCTGCACTGGCAGTGACACCAGATCCACAGGGCCCTGTGACCTCCTGGAGCAGCAGCTGGAGTCAGGAGGGATGCCGTGGGGCAGCCCAAACAACACTGCATGCCTCTGTTTGGGCAACTCAATTGAACTCTGTTCAGCCCCATTTATGACAGAGCACACACATGGCAGATCCTGCTTTACTGAGGATCCCGTCCTGAGGAATGAAGAACACATCAGCAGGCTTTTACTCTCTCGCCAGATTTATAACTACCCATCTGTATTTTTATACACATAAATATATGTATATGCAAACAGTGTAAGTGCAGAGTCCAAATTCGTGGGGTGTGGTAGAAGCTCCACGACTACAGGCAGGGGGTGACACTACCACATTAACCAGGTACAGGTGAACTCCAAAGCTGCAATTCAGATTTAACACATAGCAGTGAAGCATTTCTGGCTTTGTGTAACACGTTTCCCAGTAGTCAGAGGTGTGATGTGCTAGAACAGCTTTCCAGCAAGGGGAGAAATACCCAGAAGGATCTGCTCAGTTCCAGAACAAACCTACACACTACACAAACAGCACTGTGTACAGCTGGGGCCTCTGCCTAAGGAGGCTGCACTGGCTCTTAGGATGTTTCCTTCAGGTCATGTTCTAGACCATTAAATAGTAAATATAAAAACATACATGTGTGTACTCACTTATATATGTATATGTGTGTTCATACACACAAACACGTCTGTATAGGGTTTCAATTGCTCACACACCCAACTCTTGCTAATTATAATATAATAATACTAGGGCTGCCGTGTGTTGCCAACACCACCTCTACTGTCAATAAAATAACACAATTGAATGTTGATGCTCAAACTGTAGCATTTAACTTCAGCCACTTAAATCAATCACTTTGAAGACAAAAGTGTAAAAATTTGCTTCAAACTTGCCGCTGCAGTGGGATGATCACATAGCTTGAAGCTGGTTTTATAAGCTATATTCCTGTTCCAGTTTTATCCATTTCCACATCCTGTTGCTAGGCTACAGGAACCTTTGGTACTTCCACATCTCAGCTAACCTTTCACTAGCTTCTCTTACTCCTTCCTTAGGATATTCTTTTAGGATGTACGTGAAGTTTCTAGAGTGGCTTTAAAGATGGTCTCTTTTCAGGTAATCAGCAGGTAATCAAAGCAGCAGCAAAAGAATTCTAAGTGTGTTCTAGCAATTTGGAGTAACAAAACCAATTGCTCTCTCTGATGGTCCTTTCTGCTTTCCAGCACATCCTGCTTTGGATGGCTCATCCTGGATCTGGAAAACAAGGTGAACCATGCTTTGATTCCTCCCCCAAGCCATGGATTTCTTTTTAAAATCCAATTTCTTTCTATGGACCACCGCTGTCCAAGTTTTAAAGTGAACACTGAAGTAGCCTTTTAAAAGCTGCTCTTTAAACAACTGCAAGAATGGGCTTGATATAGAAATCCCTAAGGTAAAAGGTACAATCTATGTGAAACAGGAGCTTGCCTAGCTGGATGGTCCTCTCTGGCTTTAAAAGACATTAATCTAGTCCTCTTCTCGTCTCACAAGTCAGGTTCTCCAGGAGGAGAAGTGTCTCCATGTTTGTACCCTGGGACATTCTCCCATGTAGCCCAGTGTATGAAGTGGTTCCCTCCACCCTGTTCCAAGACAACCCTCGTGGCTGCAGGACTCACTGTTTCCTAGCAGTGAAGCACAGAGCGTCTCTTCCAGAGTAATTCCTACTAATCTAGAAATCAACTGAATTTCCCTGATAAACTGCCAAGTTTTATCATCCGTATGCATTTCCAGCACCATACTGCAGGGAGGAAAGAGGCTCAGCACTAAGGCTGAAAGCACAAAATCCAGCTAATACTGTCCTATGTCCTGTGCATAGAAATGGGGCTCAGAGAGGTCTGTAACTCACCCTGGCTCAGCAGCTGTACCTGGTGCATGCAGTGCCCGTAGGCTCAGATGACTGGACTGTGTCTAAGGCCCAGCTGATGGCAAACACACCACCCCTCGATGTGCCAGCGTTCAGTTTGTGCTGGCAACTGCCAGAAATACATCAACCCACACTTCCTCAAGGTACTTTGTCACAATTCAGGGTACTTGGGCAGGTACCTGCACTACCCTAACTAGGAACATCCTTCCAAACAGAGGATGAAACAAAGAAGTTCTGTTATTGAACTTACGTGGTCACACTGGGCAAGTTCTACGTCCAAGCGGATGGGAATTGCTGGTTTGGAGATGTGCAAGTAGTTATAACCTCCAGGAAGAACACCTCCTGCCAGAAATGAAAACGAGGTTTATGAAGTCATAAGCAGCGAAGCAAATAAAGTATTTGTTTGCCCTCCTTCTGCTGTCATCTTTTTCCACTACATAAGGAGCTCTGAGGGCTGTGTACTGCCATGAGATGGCACCTGAGGTGAGGTGGACCTGTCTGTACAATAGAACAGGGGATGGAAGTGTGACAAATCCAGTGGGACATACCTTTAACTTTACATCCTTTGTACATGGGGATGAGTCTGTCTGGGCCTTCTGGTGGCTCAGAATGGGGTTGAAGGGCTGGATCAAAGAGACTCAGCATGGATGCAGCAAGCTCAAAGCCAACCTCTTTGGAACTGAAGTTGCTGTGCGTCCATTCATCCCTACAGTATCTCCTGGAGAACTTTGTTAGAGGACCTGCAGCCCTGATGCTGACGTCATTGGTGCAGAACTTGGCATCAATCACGAGCCTTCCATCAAAAACAAGGCAAGCATCATTGACTGCCTTAAAGGTTTCATAATCCACTGCCTTGTAGGCAAAGCTAAAAAATGCCTAAAAAGAGATAGAAATAATTGTAGAGTATATTATGTATTATTTACTGGCTAATTTCATAAACCAAAATCCACACTTCATTCTGAATGTCATTTATTTTAAAAAACAAGAATAGAAAATAAAGTATGATTTTATATACACAGATAAATCATTCTGATCCGGCATTTACAGCTACCAAAATTAAAACAAAGACAGTAGAAAGGAGAATTACTAAACTAGACTCATCTGCTTCTGATTATTAGATGAGCTTTATTTTAAAAGCTCCAGTATTCGCCACATGTGAAACTGCTACGAGTGGCCATGGGTATTTTGTGTCAGTACAAGCACAGGACATAGATCTGAACCCTCTATGAAGTTGGTTTTCTTCTTTCAAATGCTCAAGCGAACCTGAAACCCCAAAGAATAGAGAAGCACAATGTACTTTGCATTTAGCAGGATAACTGTGTATTACAAATGTTTTCCCAACTGCTGAGCCTGTTTACCAACAAACCGAGTTACTCTGGCTGTCAGCACGAGGACAGTCGGTGAAATGGAAAGACCAGAAATTAAACTTGCTCAGAGGAAATGTCATCCTCATTCCAACTACAGCAGCATAATTTCAGCCAGTGGAAGCTGCAGAGTCCAAGGAGGTTGTGAGAAGTACAAGAGGACTGAACATTCAAAGGAACAGGAAAGCTTTCAGGTTTGTTATATTTGACAGTGTCATAGATTTCGGAAAGCACATCCAAACTTTGTCAGGACCGAAACACCTCTCTGACTGATCCAGACCTGGATCATACTTGCTTGAGGAGGCAGGCTGACCCGTGCCTCCCTAAAGCAGGGCACTGCTGTGCTCTCCAAGGCCAGGCACCAGGCTAGTTGTCCATCACGTCCAGCCGGATCACCCAGGCCAGCCCAGAGGAGGCTGCAGGGAAAGCATCTGGTACATTTGGCAGTCAGCTGCTGGGTCTGGTAATGAGCACAGCAGATACCTGTTTGGTATATTTTGTTTTGTGGGACTGAAAACAGATGGGACTTCCACTCTTTGGAAAGATGGCCTATACTGTCTTAGGCAACCTTATAGTCCTGGCCCTGAGGTAGGGAATTATCTTGGGATCAGCATCTACTGAAGTCACAAGCTCATCTTCCCCACAGGAAGATTTCAAGGACATTTAAAGAAAATCACCCTAAATCCCTCTTTTGAGTCTCAAAGAAAAAAGCTAGCGATAATTCCCTCCTTTTGTCTTCTCGTGGCACCTGCACAGTCGCTCTCCTGGGACACCAGGAAGCAGATCAGACAGACCCCACCTCCCCCAGAGAGGAGCACCGTGCCCAGCACTGCAGAGCAGGTGGTGCTGGAGCAGCCACCGGTCTGTCCCACATGGGGGGCACTGGAGAGGAACAGATGCACAGGCAGCACAGTTCCCAGGAGGGATCATGCCTGAGGAGCCGCTTTGAAACCCAGCACCACCCTCACCTCTGTCAGAGCCCTGTGAGAGCAGATGTGGGAGAAGCTGCAACTTCAGTGTCCTCAAAGCTGCCTCGTGCAAAGCTGACATAACATGGGCCCCAAGCAAGTGTAAAACAAGAGTGCACACTGGACACTGAGGGTTAAAAGGAACAAGAACAACAAGGCTGAGAGATGCTTTGAACAAGACCGTGCTCTGCAAAGGGCACCGATGAAGACTGACCATCACTAAAACAGTTTGTGAAGCTCCAGAGCCCTCACACAGAGCTTTCCCTTCCAGTGCTCTCAACTTTTAAAATCATTAGATGACAAGTCACGGGTTGCTGTCCCAAGAAATATTGCTGTACAGGCTGAGGAAAGGGTGGAAGCATGCATTCCCTTGCTGCCTTCATCCTCAACAGCCCAAGACATAACTCTGTCAGGACAAAGCAGCATCCATAACCTGTTCTCCCCTTAGTGCCAGCTCAGGGAGGACACAGCTGTGGCCTTGGTAAAGGTGTTACCCAGTTGTACCCCCAAAGAGCTTTCCTGGGGACTGAGTAAAGTGTCACATGCTCAAAGGCAGCTGGACGAGCCAGTTGGAAGAGAAGGCACAGGAGAGGGAGGCAAAGGAAATTTTAGCAACACTGGCACAGCAGAGATGCAGCAGCAGAGGAGCCAGAGCCCCTGGGCTTGTTCATAGATAAACCAAGTGATGAACTATGCACAGCTAAGGGAATTCTGACCATCTAGGAGAGCAAAATCAGGGAAGCTTTCCCCATGAGGGCAAGGGGACCACACAGCCCCATGTCGTGCCGGTTGACAGGCAGGACGGTGTCACCGGAGGGGAGGGGAGGGCTGCAACCTCCAGGCTGGGAGCCATCTGTCAGCCCAGGCAGGAGGGAGGGAGGCTGCTGCTTTAGGCAAAGAGGAGATTTTCTCCCGTTGTTTTTATCCTGCAGGACTCAACAAATTAAGCCCCCAAGAACTGCCACTCAACAGTTGATACTGGCTCAAATCCCAAAAGGCTGATTCCTACACAGCCTGGTCTCTGGTGAGCGCAGCTGCCTTCCTGGCAGAGGCTGCTCTCTGGAGCCTGGCATCCTCCGAGCCCGGCCTCCCAGGCAGCTCGAGCCTTGCAAGGCAGCTCAACTGCTCTGGGAGAATATAAAGCCCCTGACATCCATCTCCCATCTTGGAGGCTGGAGAAGAGAGATCTTGACAGGGAAGGACCACGGCTGGAAGAAGAACGAGCAGGGACACAAATGAGCAAAAGAAACAAACCCTAAGGCAAGGGGGGTTTGAGGGAACAGGCACATGGGCCAGGTGGTAGGGGAAAGAGGAGGGGCTGATGGGGAGGTGGAAAGTGCATACCAAGTTACAAGAATGAGAATCACATTGAGATATCCGTGGAAGAATGATAAGAATGGAGGAGTTTCAGGGAAAGAAGAGAGAACTTGAAGAGCTGCATATGAGAAGAGCAGGAGAAACGTCACTACTGACATGGAGACCAAAGTCAGGAGACCACTGTGGGTAAAAGAGCTGTGCGAGGTTTTCACCCTGATCAGGAAGGGTTCAACTATCCATGTGCTAAAAAGAGAAGGGTTGCAGTGTGGGGGAACCAGCAGGGACCCCGACACCTGGGAAGCTCTCCGGGAGAGGCACACGGCTTGTCCTTTCCACAGTGACAGCCGCTCCTGCACAAAGCAGTGGGCTCACAGCAGGGTGTGCAGGGCAGGACGGCAGCTCCCCGTGGAGGGAGGTTCTGAAGTGACCACCGCAAGTGCTCGCTCCTGTGGATTAGCCCAATGAAGGAAAACAGAACAATCCTGACCTTTAGGAACAGCCTAGACCTGTCCCCAGGTACAGAGCAGAGCCACACCTGTGAGTGTGCCCATAGCTTCAATAAGATAGTGGTACTGGAGCTGAACAGAACTGCACTCATTGATAAAGGGAGAGAAATCTGCTAAAAATATGTTTTCATTAAGTGACATAGTAGGCCTCTTTATCCTCATGTTTTTGGCTTCTACTGTGACTTAATCAAGTGCACAAAATATGGACAAGAGTAACTGCACACATTTAAATAAGGAAAGGTTTTCTGGAATTGCTTAGAAAATTAATTAAGAGTATTTGTCACTCAGCAGCAAACTACTACTTGTGTGTCAGGTGACTTAAATACATTTTAATCCAAATCAGTCAGGGCATTAACAATGGGTTTATTTGGATTTTTAGAAAGCCAATCCTTGAGACTAACAAGTGAACGTTCAATCTCCTAGAGATAATGAGAAACAGATAAATCAGTGAGGGACTATCTAAATTCGATGGCCTTTGTCTGAAGGGAATGCACTGGAGGCACACACTTACTGAGCACTGCAGTTTCAGCGGGTTTGTGGCAGTGGTGAAGGCAGCCCAGGTGATCAGCTCTGGGTCGCTGCCCTCGCCCCACTGTGCCAGGACGCTGTCCCCGTGCACGGCCACGCCCGCCTGCGCCAGGGCCCCCCGCACTGCGCCCTCCACCTCGGCGTTGTTCACACAGGTGACATCCGAGCTGAGCGGGGGCTGCACGAGGTGGATGCGAGAACCAGCAATTCCGAGAGACAAGAGCGTTTCTACTGTGGTGTAAATGTCAATTGTATTGCCATAGACAATGACGTTCCCTAAGAGGAAAGAAAAGGGGGGGAAATTTCTAAGACATACAATGAAAAGCTTATTAGGATAACTCAGATGATAATAACGTGAAATTGCTCTATTTGACCCTCTTATTTCTCTGATGCTATGAAGCAAACAATGTTACCTAGCAACAGCAGCTAAGATAATTTAGCAAAGAATCTGTACAAAACATCCCACAAAGTAGGCAAGTACTTAACACAGAAGTATGACATTCATCCTGACCCCATAATTTGAAATTATTTTGATTGAAAAGCCTCTAGGGGCAAAAAAAAAAAAAAAAACACAGAATTTTTTTGTTCTCTCTCCTCAATTTTGCTCATTCAAAGGACTGATGGAGGAGGGAGCAGACAGGAGCAAATTAAATACATGATGCAGAAAAACCCCACGAGCTGTGGAAAGGTCAAGCTGTAGAAAACAAGCCTTTCTGCCACATGGCCATCAGTGCTGTGGCTTCCTTCTGCCAAAGCCTGATCTCCAGAGAATGGGGACAGTCCTGCAGACATTCCCCGTCCCACCACCACGGCAGGGAGAGCTCTGCACCACTCACTCTCTCAAGGCAGTTGCCTCCTTTCCTCACGCAAGCTCTAGGCCAGCCAGACTCCATCCCTCCTCACTGCTGGGAAGTCAGCAAGCTGGATGCAGACATCTGATCAGCTGCTGTGACAGCAGTGTGTGGGTACTGCTGCTCCTTCTGCAGAAACCACTCCTAAAACCAGCTCCATCTTCCCACCCTGGGCACCCAACGTAACACACACCTCCCACCTGCCACTGCAGAGCTGCAGGGCAGGGCCTTGCACGGTCTCCTCCTGAACTGGTGCCACTTCAAAGGGCACAGTCAGAGCTGAGCAGCAATCCATGGGCATGGGAGAGTTCTGTTCTGTGTGAACACAACAGCACCCTCCAGCCTAACAACTACAGCCCTCCTGGCGATAAGGGAGGCAGAGCTGGGATGCATCGAAGCAGCTGCGTGTTTTATCTCAGGATGGTTTAATATAAAGCACACAAACGTTCCTCTGAGCAGGGACTGAAGCACACTCCTCTCCTGCCCATTCCCTCTGCCCCACTGCTTGGAATAGGAGCCGTTTCTCTGCTTGAGTAATCCAGGCAGAAGGGCCCAGATGTCATACGACAGGCTGGGAACTCCTGTCCTGGGAGCTAAGGACCCTTCCCACGAGGGTCACAGCCCAGCTCCAGCCAAGCACAGGAGGGCTGAGCCAGGCCTGCCAGCTCCTCTGTGCCCATCTGCCCACCAAGCTCTACTTGCCTGCCAGAGTCCACACCAGCTCCTGTGTACTGGGTGGCTCAGGACGAGGATCTGACCTGCCAGCACGGGGATGCATTAACAGCACATTCCTAGTGCTTTAATGTCCCATACCTGGGCAGTGCTGCAACTGACTTGTACATTTATCTCAGCACTGGCATTTATGTCTCGCCATAAGTGACAGCATCCCCTATACATAAATTGCATTATTTACAGGCTAAGCTGATTTCACTGGGACCATGTTTTACTGCACGAGACACAGGGCAATACTAAACTGAGCATGCAACAGCCCAAGCTCCCAAGAATATTAATGATAAAAATGTTAACAGATGTTCTACCATTCCCCTTTGATTACAAGGTTATTTTATTTGTCCCAATCAGTTCAGCTATTCGTAGCTGCCAAATAAAGATCTCTCTTCATAGCTGCCAGAGAACAGAATTGCCCCATGAGTACCCTGCTCAGAAATTATGGAAAATGTGTTTTTACTGTTCACAGAAATGACCAGGGGAACAGAACAATTTTACCTGCAAATGTACCCATTTGAAATCATAAGAAGAAAGACCTTACTACTTCCATAAATATCATAAAGAACAAGAGAATTCTGCCCCACGTGTCCCTCACTGAGCTGACTTTCCGAGCCAGAAGAACCCAGTCCATGGCTCGTGCCTGCCAGGACACCTGTCTGCAGGCAGTACTGGCCTCAGGAAAGGTCCAGAGAGAAGACAGACATAAAACTGACCATTTTTCCGCTGCTGCAGCAAGGTACAATGCAGGAAGCAATGAGGCAGAACCTGGGGTGAAAGAGCAGCTTTGCTATACTCATTTTTAGTTCCCCAACCTGCTGACAGTGCAGGCAAGGAGGAGGTGTGCAGGTGCTGACAGCCTCATGCTGTGTTTACACACTTTAGATTTGTGAGGAGTAAAACACCAGGAGCTGAAGAGGCTCCAGTGGCTGGGAAAGGAGGATGAGGAGGGTTTCCCAGAGGCATGGCCCGGCAAAGCTCCACTCTGACTCTGGGGCAAGGCTGGGCTGAGACACCTTTGCCATTTGGCAGCACCAGTCGCCTCAGAGGGAAGCTCAGTTGTTGCATTAGACACTGGCATTTAGGGACATACAAGATCAGATTCAAGCCCCACATTTGTCATGGAAAATTAAAATTCTGTTTTATATGGTAATATTAAATACAACTGCATTAGATCAGGGAAAGCAGTGCTCCTTTACTGACCTCTTGTAAATCAGCAATTTACTGCTTCTGCTTATTACAATATTAGTGGCTTTTTAGATGACAGTGCTAGTAGTCTAAGAACTACAGATATTCATTATGGACTGAAATTATGTCCACTGGAAAGAGAGCAGTTCCTCAGGATGCTTTTATTATTTAACTACATGAAAATGTATCTGAGTAAACATAATAATCTTTCACGGAAAAAGCAGCCATAAATAAAGATCATTACAGTAGTTTTATCATTTATTACCCGAGTGTCAGCATCCTGCTGCAGAGCAGACCCATTCATTTTCCACCAGTGGAAGCACAAGATTTCGGTGACCCCAGCACGACCTGAATCTTTGCAGTTTGCAAAAGCTAAAGGAGAAACCCGGTATGAACTAAAGCATCAGTGGCTTTGGTAGGTGATTCATGCACCGGAATTTTAATGCGAGAGTACTCCTACAAACACGCTTTTAATAAGGCAGTAAACTACGCTTAGGTATAGAGAAAAAATAATTGCCCCATTTTGGGCCATTAAAGCAGTTTTGTTCCTTACTTTACTTCCATCCTACTTTTTATTTTGGTGGAAAGTGCAGAGCTAATAGGAGCTGAATTTCAATTAGTGACCATTACAGCTGTCACAGGTTCTGTGCATCAGGCAGTTGGGTTTCAGCAGCAGCAGCCCCGGGGCCAGGGCTCGCCCTGCTCCAGGGCTGGCCACAGGAACACCAACAGGTGTGATCCTTGCACCACACCACATCACCACCAGGTCTCCTGACACTCTACCGACAGGAGAGGTCACACACATCTTCAGGGAAGCCCTTGCGACGGGAACTCCCCAGAGACAGCTCTCCTGCTCTGAAGTGCCGCTGGCAGGAGCTGGCACAACAGGAACTCACTGCCTGCCTGCCTGCCTCTGTTTCTGCAGTTCAGCGCTGACTCGGAAGCCTGGTTGATCCCAGCTATTTTCAGTAGCAAACACAGTGGATGAACTAACGAATACGTGAACAGAGTGCATGTAACAGGGCTGAGGAAATACAGGGATGGGGGACATCTAAACAAATGTCTGATTTTAAGGGTTACTAAGAGAATACCAGGAGCTTGCAGTTCTCTGTGAAAATCTGTAATAGTGCAACTGAATACAGTGCTGACAGGGACTTCCTGATTAAGACCTGTTTTCTTTGTGTAACACCACAAATCTAGGTATTTTTCTATATGACAGAAAAACACATCCACTAATTAAGTTATTATTTAATTGGCTAATTAATGACTCCAGCCAGATTTGCATTTAGGACTCATTTTGTTTTATGTAATAATAACTGCAGATAATTAATCTATCTCAAGCCTTTCTTTCCTAGCTAAATATGTTGGGTATCAAAAATGACAACAAATTGTAAATTAATCTGGAAAACAAAGCACAGCAGATGAAAGACTTTGTTAGAATTAATCAGGCACCAATTATACCATGGAATTTAGGAAACATTTCTGTAAGTGTGCACATGCTAAAGCCCCTTACCTCTGGACATGACAAGGTTTTCCTCCAGCCAGCGTGCCGCCTGCAAGCAATCCTGCTCATCGTTGAGAGTGAAGTGATTGGAAGGGATTTTCCCCGTGTATCTCTGTGGCCACTCACTCATGACTTTGCTGTCAGTTGGGAGTTTGATATCTGCTCCAGTGGGAGCCAGGGCCTGGGAGAGATGAATTGGTGAGCAAATGGTTATCTGGCACAGACCTTGGAGACATTGAAAGACAATGACGCACTCACTTTGAATACTTCAGGCTGCTGGCCCTGCACACCCCAACCCTCCTTCACACTCAGCAGCAGCAAACACACCCGTGGGCACAGAGCAGGGATTCCTGCTGAGCTGAGTTCACACATGTATTCCCTGTTTCCTGTGGGTTGTGGGTGACCATTTAAAACAGCAGTGCCAGTACAAGTGGAAGCACACGGCAAATACCACAGACTGCACAGCAAACAGCAGAAATACCCCAACACAGCTAAGGGATCTCTGCAGTTCTCTGAATAACAAATAACTTGAAAAGGAGATTCTTTGTTAACTCACACTGCCTCCACCTTTTCTCAGCAAAATCACCTTTCTAAAAAAAGAGATTTTGTCCCAGAGAAAGGGGCAAAACCCTGCTTGATGGTTCAAGTGCCACGACTCAGTACCACGTTCACTGTATAATGCTGCTTTACAGTAACAAACTCCATCTGAATTACACAAAGCAAAAAGGGAGCTCAGCTTGATTCCACATCTTACATGCAGCTGAGGGTCTGCTTCAGCCTCAGTGCAAACTCAACTTGGGTGCTACGATACCAAGCAGCATCACGGACATGCCTAGGCACGGTCATCACGTGAGATGAGCAATTAATTTGATAAGGAATTCTCTCTGTTGCCAAAACTAGGTCAAATAGTGTTAGACCAGCTGGAGTTCAGTCTCCTGTGGTTGGGGCCACATGTCAACTGGGCCTCCTCTCAGCAGGTTTCATGGTCACAGTGTCAAAAACACCAGCAGCTTTGCTCCATCCCCAATCCTGAGCAGTGCCATTGCTGGTGGGAAGTTGTGTCCAACCCCTCCTCTCCTCTGAGCTCGACAGCGGCACCGACACAGCCCAACGCTGCACTGAAGGGCTGCAAACTGCCCGAAGCTACCCTTGCTAAGGCCTGCTCTGCTAATGCCAGGAACACCATGCCCTGGAGGCACTGGGAATGCTGCGCTGGTTTTCACTCTGCCCAACACCTCACCTGGTAGGTCTGTCCCGTGCACAGGACCAGGTAGTCGTACGGTACTTTCTTCTCCTCGGAAACAACCACGTATTTGGCAGCACGATTTATGCCAGTCATTTTGCCAACTACAACGTTAACCCAGGAACAAAGTGACATCTGTGCATAATCTTCATCATTAAAACAGTGGCTGTGAAGAAAGAATATCTGTAAGTGACATTTCAGCAGCTGACAGCAGGCATTAATTAGACATCTGGTGAGCTCGGCCACGGCCCTCAGTGGTTCTGCCTGCTCCCTCACTGTGAGTTTGCCACAGTCTACAGTAAAAGACCAGTCATTATGAAATACTCAGTTACAAATTGTCAACTTTCTGCTGAAACCAAACAATCCCTCCCAGCACTGGGCCATACAACCACATAATTTAAGAACAAAGTCAGAAATACACGCTTTACTCTGCCCTTGCTTTGCAGGCTGATGAGAGGAGGAGGCTTTTGCACCTGCAAAGAAAACACTTTAACGGCCCAACTCTTTCTCCAAGACGAGTCTCTCTCATTCAGCTTTTTCCCCCTTTTCCCTGCCTTTTCTATTCAGCTTCACCAGTCATGGCTGGGGAGAGATAAATGCAGGGAAGGCATCACTAGCATTTTAGCATCTGTGTTCCAAAGTGTTAGTCCAAAAAGTTTAAAAATTAATAAAAAGCTATGAAAATGGTTGTGAGGGAAAGGCAGAGGTCTCAAAACTCCTGTTGGTGACCCTTTTACAAATGAACTTCTCCACAGTGCAAGAATGACAAATTCTGAGAGCATACTAAACTGTTCTCTATCCCAAACTTTCAAAAGCCTCCAGGATGCAACTGAACTCCTCTGCGATGGTCAGGGTGTGCACAGAGCACACATTACAGGCACCACTTTCTGCCACAAGCTCAAATGTGATTCAGGAAAGGGGCTGGGCTGGAGCCTCTGCTGCCTTTCTGTGGCACCGGCGGCTGCAGCAGAGAGCACAGGCAGAGACCAGCAGTGCCAGGGTGCGCATCCTAACCCAGAGCAGACTGCTGCACCTTAACTGTTGTTACCCACTTCCCAAAACTGCCCTTCAGGCTGCCACAGGAACAAACACAGTTGCTTGCATGACCTGGAGAATTTTAAGACTGGACTGTCAGGCTTTCTGAGGTGCTCTGCATCCTCTGCACTCACAGATACCAGAGATAAATGAATGAGAACCATTGACAATTCTGAACTGTAATCATGCAGAAATCTATAAATAAGGTGGACATCAAAGACAGGGAAGGGTTTTCAAAAGCACCCTCATAATTGAGGTGTGCAGCTCCCAGGAGACTGACACTCCAAAATCACAGGGATGCTTTCAGAAATCATACCCTGCAGAGTTCAATTTTCACTCTTAATCTGCTTTCAGATTTTAACAGCTAAATCTGGTGAGGCAGCTCTAAACCACAACTTTCCATCAGGCAGGCTGCTTTGTCAGTACAACTGTTTTTTTACAGTGCACTTAGGAAAAAGAGTACATGCATTTATGTGAGCATATAACCCCTGCATTTGCTAGATTTGTACTTAAACACACTTCTTTCTACAGTAAAAAAATTAGTTCAGGTAACTACTTATAAAAAACTTCTTGGCAAGTCAAAATACAAAATGAGATCAGGTGGTTTTAAACAGGTTCCCATCACATAATTTTCACATTTGTAGCGATTTCATTTGTAAGGTTCAGCAAGCAGACATGGAGTTATTTTGTCCTTTAAAGAGCCAGCCCTCTAGTGCACTGCTGCTCACTGAGGAAAAGATTTGGTAAAATACAATGTGGAGGCTCCAAAGAGTCACATGACAAAGCTAAATAACTTACACTAAGTTCATTTCCCAGCTATTCAGAATAAACAATCCATTTTAATTCCTTGCTTCTCAAAGCCCAGAACAGTCATGTTCCTGTCTACAGGGAGGACTTCTAGTCACTATTCCAAAATAAAAAGTAAAGCCATCAAAACAAACCCAGTGTATTTAAGTGAGAATTATGTTCTGTGAATTTTAATGAGGTAACATTTTATCCTACTAACCAGAAGATATTTTATAGTGTCTGACAGTCCCTAGACACTGGCAGGGCTCTCACCACCTTCCCTTCAGCTGTTGTACAGCAGCCCCAGCTCTGGGACCACATGGATGAATACATTGCTGTGGCTGGGACTGGGCACAGACTGTCACAGCCCAGGGACTGGCACACACCGCCCGTAAGCAGAACTGATGCAACGCAGTTCTGCCAAATTGATCCACAGCAACAACCCTAAAATATCCCCCTGTACTCCACTACCATCAGTGGGCTCTGCATCTCACCACATGCTGCTCTAAGTCAGTCACTGGTCATTTTACTAATATTAATTCTTGTACATTCTTTGCTGCAGCATTATTTGGAACAAAATCCATGGAAGTCAAAACCCAAGTAAGATTTAAAGAGCAAGTAGACATCTTCTGTCATTTAACCTGGGATAAAACAATCAAAAAAGCCTTGGAAGGCAATGGATTGCTGTCCAGAAGTTACTGCTTTGGCACTCTTTCCCTACTCATAGTTCTACCCAACTCCTCCAGGTGAGTGCCTGCTGGATAGACAGCCTGGAGTATTTTGGGGCTGACTGTGGATCCAGCTAACATTTTGGACACGTTCACAAAAATTACAAGGTGCTGTGTTTTCTGCTGGAGCTATGTAAGTGTTTAGATGTGAAGTCAAACCTGTGAATTAAAAATCTTCTATGCTTAGAGCCTGGTGGATCCTTTCCTGGAAGGCCATGAACTGAAATCAAGGTCAGGTTGTTAAACTTCAGACGCGGCCTGTGGAAAGAAAAAACAAACAGCCCCATGTAGACAGAAATTCCAAGGGCACGTCAGAGGAGCAGAACAGCTCACAACTCCTTGTTCAGGAGGGTGCAGAAAGCAATTCCTTCACACAAGCACAAAGTGTTTGGTCATTTTGCTCAGATACAGGTGTCTCTGCATACAAGAAGAACAACTTCCACTGCAGTTTCAGTAACACTGGGGGGGGGGGGACAAGACTAACAGTATGTTGAATTAAATGTGATCTGACATTTAAAAACAAATAAATATTATGAGTGATTAAGCCTTCTAATCTTCAAGGCTTTCTGTAAGTTAAGGATGGACTGATGCAAATGGTACAAAGGAATCAGAATGTTTTTTATCAACCAATGTTAATTTGTTATTCATACATTTAAAAAATATATTCAAACAAAGTTAAAGGTCATACTTAAACCAAGGAATTTCAAGGTTATGGCTGGCCCTCTCAAAATGCATATTAATAGTTTAATTCTGGATTATGGATTATCTGTGGTAAATCTCCATGCATACTCAGGCCTAGCACAAAGTAATAAATAACCTTAATGTAACAAAGTGCATATATTTATACAGATTATGGGCCTGATTCTCATTTAAATTAAGGTCACTCTGCAGAGGTGGGTGTAAATAGAATTTGCTCTTCATTTATGGCCACATTATGCTGGCTGAGTGATACAAAAGGGTCTTCATGTAAATGAAGTGAGCCCGATCCACGAAGCTGAACGTGGAGCGCACAGAGCCATGCCATCTGCACGCAGGGAGCGCTGCTCGTGGGGTGCAAGCAGAACAGCTACAGGAACCTGACACGCTGACACAGCAGGACTCCTCGACAGTTAGTTTGTTTACCTGGGATTAATTACATAAACACCCCAGATATCCTCCTGTCCTCCTGCCCTCGCGGCAAGGAGGTTTCCTTTCAGCGTGGGGCTCAAATCATCTCTGTACACACTGCATGGCCTCTTGCCAACAGGTCTCCAAACCCAGGTGCTACAGTTACAGCAGGTTTCAATTACATCAACAATATTTAGGACGAATACATTGCAAGCAAGCATCAGAAACATGACAGAATGAAGGTCTGAGGCAACATTAACGTGCCTCTTTTGCACGAGTGCACTATGATGCACTTTATTGATCTGCTCACATACCATTTTCCTCTGCAGATGCTCTACCTCTATTGAGTCCACACACCCTCATCCAGGATTTCCCCAGTCAGATGGTATTTGTTCCCTGCTTCCCCATTGAGCGGGAGGCTTCAATTCAGACCTTTCACTCAGTATGATTTACTAACTAATGATTTACTTCTCCCTCAGCGCTCCCATGGCATCCCCATATGCCCCAAACATTAATTCATGTTTCCCATTCATTCATCTCGAAGGCATCAAAATGTTGATTAGCATCTCCTTAGCACACTGGGATGAAATGAGTCATATCTTTGGTTCCCACTTTACACTGAGAAAAGCCAAGGCTCGAAGCGCTCTGGCTGAGCTGCCCAGAGTGGTGCCGATGCCAGGGGCAGGATGCAGAGAGCTCGGGGCTGGTACCCGCCCTGCCCGTGCTCCAAGTGCTGCCCAGCTCCGGGCACAGCTCTGTGCAAGCAGCAGTCCTGTCTTCAATGGAGCAAAGTGCTTCTGCTGAGTGTCAGATTTGTTCTGTGCTTAGGCACAGGCTGCCGTTTGTGAAATTGATCAGAATCTGTAAATAAGTAACTGTAGCTACAATGCCTAACCCCAGGATTTCCAATACATTCACAGGTCCACAGGCACTTCAGTCCAGGCCTGAACACTGGAGGGGAGCTGCAGTGCTCAGTCACAGCTCCTGCCGGCCACTGGCAGAGTCACCACAAGGTGACAGGTTGGGTTGTGACCAGCTCACTCTACACCATCCTCCCCTTTGCTCCACAGAGCTTTGTTATTTCTAGGCTAACAAAAGGATGGCTTATTTACTGCAGCTTTTGATTCCTTACTGCTGCCTAAAAGCTCTTAATAAGTGAAAAACAACCAAAGCTCTGGACACAGGTACTGGGTGTCAGGAGAGAGAATGACTTGTACAGTGCTAATAAATATAACAATGCCTGACATGAAACAGGGCAGAGCAGAGGTTCCTATTTGGTGAAGAAGTCTTCAAGTTAAGAGCCTGAACCAGTGCAACATTAAACAAGTGCACCTGCATTTCAGAAGCAAATAATTCCAGCAGGGATTCACGTTGCTGTGGATACAGAGGGAAGAACAGCTCAAAGATACTGTTAAAGCAGGGAGGGATTAGAGTATCTAGGGAAATAAGTAAAAGGTGTTGGGTTTCAGGGCACAGCTCTAGAGGCAGGCTACCAAAAAAAAAAAAAAGTCAAAACACCCTTGTCCTCAGAATAATACAGGGTTGTCAATTTACTGTGAGAATAATCAAAGGGACAAACACAAAAGTTTTAGTACAGTATTTACATATATCCTGTTGTTGTAAATCTGTTAGAATATTCCTTGCTTGGTTTTCTGGATTTTTGCCTGATGTCTTGCTGGCTTTTTTTTCCCTTCTGTGTGCAGAATAATGATGGAGGCTTAGATGATGGAAACTGCCTGAACAAATAATTTAATCAATTGCTTTCATTAAGCTCCTCGTTATCACAATAAGTCACATCACTTTTGTTACAAAAAAATAAAGTGCAATAAAGTAGTTCCCATGAACCTAAACATATCAATTTATTTGAAATAATGCATTTTTTAAAATTACTTCTCTGGTAATTTATAAAATCTAAAATAAAAAAGGGTGACAGAAGATAATGCTTTATCTGGCTCTCAAAATTGGTTACTATGTACACTGTTCTGCTGTATACATAATCTTCAAAGGATAGTATCTGGAGCTATAGCCTATCCAAAAGTAAAATCCTAACGCCACTTGGATTCTTAGCTTCACTGTAACAGAGCCCTTGCAAAAATCACATCTTGAGATAGTTCTGAAAATGGCAAAAAAATAGTCTTATTTCAGCACTAAATGCTGAAAATTGCAATGTGAAAGTCTTGCATTAACAAAACTTCAAAATCAAAGACCTGTCCTGAAACCAAAAAAGGAACCTTGAGAGCCCAGAGTGAGAGGTGATGATAAGAGTCCCAGCAAGCAACACCCTGGTGTTCAAGGCACAGAAACTCAGCGTGCCCAGCTGTCAGTCCCACCGAGCAGGGCAGATGCAGACAGCAATTTCCCTCTTACCCCAAATATAACCATTTATCCAAAGCAGGACCCCTTTGTCAGGAAACATTTCAAGAACTCAGCAATCAGGATTGGACTTGGAGAATGGACTTTGGACACCCTAGCAAGAATCCATTAAAAAACCTAGAGAATATTTCCTTAACCCTTTGACTAACACCCTTCAAGGATGCTGGGAGTGCTTCTCTCCACCCCACCCTCCTCAACGTTATTATCCCACTGAATCCAAACACAGCCCTGTACCAGTTACGTGAAAGAAAATGAACTCTCCCAGCCAAAAGCAGGGCAATCCTGTGCCAGAAGCTGTTCCTCTCCAGTTCAATTTGGCTTCTCCCTCTTCCCCCTTTAAGTGATCAGTCCTGAATTTCCTTCTGTGGGGTTTTACTGCTTGTCTCTCTCATCCTCTGGACTGACCCTTTTCCTAGAGAATATAACTAAACACATCAGCAACTCTGACTCTGCTACCTTCCAATTCTTTTATTAATTCCTCCTTTTTTAGACAGCTTTATAGCACTCCACAATCTTGATTTCTCTCTGTTACCAAATGTGTCTTTCTAGTTTCTTCTTTCAAACTCCCACCCATCTCAGCTCATTTCTCTGAAACATCTCAGCCTCCTCCTGTGGCTGTCACTGCTTTTGTCCTTCCAGCCGCCTTTCACTGCCCAGCAACTGGTTTTGCTTTCCTCACCTGTGTCATTTTTCCCATCCTTTTTTGCACCATTCTTCTTCCAGTGATTGTGGCTCTACAAAGTAATTCAGTTGAGTCTTTTTCCTTTGTTAGACTAATCCTTTTCTGCACTTTTCCTCTCAACCCATACTGACCTTGGCAATTTTACCACTAAGCTCTTCTCCCTCCCTCACCCACCTTGTTACATTTTCTCCCAAGCCTCTGACAAGGTGCCCCCAGGCTTTGAGTGTGCTGATCCCTGAGTACACTCAAGTGCAGCACTTACCAGCAAACTTTTAACACCGCACAAACAAGGGCCAAGTACCTGTTTATTCACATATTTGCTTATTTCCTTCCTTGGTCCAGCATCACCTCAGGCTCAAACACAAACTGCCTCACCACTCTGCACTGAACAGTACTGTGAGCACACAGTCAATTTTTGTAGCACACTACAGACCACACGAGGACTCATCTGACAGAGCTACACATTTCTTAGGTGGCTCTTCCAAAAACTTAGAGGATCCTGTCGAGATCTGTGGCATTTCCAGGTTCTAGCTTATTAAAATCAGTGTGGCCAAGTCCTTACAGTCTGAATTGCTCAGAACAGGGAAACATAAAGAGCTCTTTCCTTGGCCCATGCAAAATACATGGCTAATCAGACCCACCCATAGCCTTGTGTGGGGTCATTCACAGCTACAGAGTTCACGAGGGCAGCCCTACCATCCCAAATCTAAGGCAGCTTTGAGTCTGACCAAATCAAAATACCATCCAACCACTGCTTCAGTGAGAGCACTTCCTTCCTAAAATTTCAGTTTCCATTCCACAAGTGTTCCAGCATTTCATCCTGTTCAAAAAGGGCAATTATTTTTCTAGACAGAAAATGAGGGTTATCTGATGGCCTAGGTAGTTACCGTCTCTCACTGTTTAATTGCCTGGCAGATTCCAAACCACAGTTGAGAGGCATCATCTCCATTTTCCACAAATACAGGTACCATAAATTGGGCAGTAAAACTACAGTGTGGTTGAAATTTCGTTGGTTTGCCTGCTGCTGGGTGAGTGCTTCAGTGAATAACACAGTGCAAATCCCAGCTTGTTAATAGGACACTTTTAACATTCTTGACCAATCACCCATGTTAAAACTCTGGTGATAGGGGTGCTATGGCTGTCCACTTACCAGAGTCCAATTTTCCAGATTACTGCAGAGGAGATGAGCATTTTGACTCCATGATATTGCCTGATGCAGATGCGACAACACTACCCTCACAAAGATGGCAAAGCGAGCACCCTACAAACATCCCCTGACACCAGACAGACTGTCCTTGAACCTGAAGGGCTTGGGGTTAGTCCCAGCTGATGCCCAAGGACCCCACGTGCTCCCCCTCCCAGCAGGAGAGCACATAACCTAAAGTTGTATGTTCCGAGGCACCACCACGGAGCCAGGTCCTCATGACGGAAAGCTGGCAGCCCAGGAAGGACAGGGACACAGCTGGGCCAAAATTCCCCATCCCAAACACGTGCAGGCGGCAGGTGCAGCTCCAGGGCTCCCAGCACTGGCAGCTCCACGTGCTCAGCCTCCTCCCTCACCCCGGGCAGCTCTGCCGGCTGCAGCCCCACAATCACGGCATGCCCTGCTCCTCAGCAGGGCAATGGGATGCTTCTCCAGCGGCTCCTTCCCCAGCAGCCTGGGCCTGGAGCCCCCAGCAAACTGAAATGATGCCTGATGAACACAGAGACACCCAGGGAGCACAGCACACAACACAGCGTGTCACAGCCACAGCACAGTGTGGGAGCTGGGGAGATCCAGTACAGCCCTGCAGAGACACCCAGCACACAACACAGCGTGTCACAGCCACAGCACAGTGTGGGAACGGGCTGCTGGGAGCTGGGGAGATCCAGTACAGCCCTGCAGAGACACCCAGCACACAACACAGCGTGTCACAGCCACAGCACAGTGTGGGANACACAAACAGGAATCAAATCCACACTAATCATTAGTGGGAAGGATCACAGTTTAATCAGACAACTCATTTTTTACCTCCACTGCAGCAGCCTGAAGAGCCTGCTGTGCTTCCAAACCAACCCACAGCCAGTCCACAGACTGCCCTGGAGAGCTGAGGGGCTACACCCCCTCTGTCACTTGAGCAGAGAGCTAGAGAACCTAACTGCAGCGTTTGCACTTGGAACGCTCCTGTATTTGCTCTGAACTGCATTGATCAGAGGTACACAGCTCATGGTGCTCACGTCCCACTGAGTCACCAGGAGGGGATGATGGATCCAAACCAGCATTCTATAAACCCCATGTGACTCACTCCAAATTTGAGCAGGCTTTGAATGAGAAAACGACTATTGCCAGAATCAGTTTTAACATGCAACAAGAAGTTACGACTGTTCAAATACAAATAGTAACAAGAAAAAATACACAAACACTTAGAAATTACAAGTGTGAAAAGAAAGTTTGGGCTCAGAGAAATGTTTGCGTATGTTTAAAGGACACATACTTCAAGTTGAAATGATCTCATCTAAAACTTCAGACAGCCTCGAAAGCAAGACAGTAACTATAAAATAACCCATATTGATGCTAATTGAGTCTGGCTTTCTGGCAGAGCCTGTTGGGAAGGCTGATCCTGACCCACATCTTCTCCCCTCATTTACGTCTGGTATCAGTCACTGCCATTGTTCCTTGTGATCCCAACTGCGCAACAAGGCCAGCTATGACCCATCTGATTTATCTCTGTCACAGCTTGAGCTCTGTTCACCGGCAATGATGGAAGGCAACAATGTCTGAGGGATGCAGGCCTGGCAACACTGAGCACATGGCCTGGGTTTGCCTCGGTATGAAGAAAAGGCAGAGGGAAGCACACGTGTATCAGTTCATGTGGCAAAGACAAATCGTACAAAACAATAGGGATCACTAACCCATTCATTACATGTTAGCTCTGTGATCAGCAAGTAAGCACTAACTATTTAATTAGTCAACTAATTAGTGACAGGCAACATGGAAGGCTTCAGATGTTCCCAGACAAATGCAAAGATAAAAAGCCTAATTAACCAGCAAGCATTATGCTAACTACTGCCAAGCAGGCCAGATGTGCAGGATATTGTGCACCCCGGTGCTGCCAGATAATGGCAGCGGTAGCTGCTCTGTCGGGAACCCTGTGCAGACCCTGCCCTTTCGGTGCTGCTCCTGGGTACCCTGAACTCATTCTGCAGACAAAAACTCAGGTTTACTGTGCTGGACTCTGATTCTACCCTAAGAATAAAGTTCAGGGCTTTGACAAAAGTGACTTTAATCCCCCTGGTTTTTAAACGTGGTAGTTATTTTAATGCTCCCATACGGAGAGGGAAATAGATTTCACAACAACTTCATAGGAGATACTGTGATCTGAGATACCATTCATTTATGACTATTTTATGTAGCATTCTATGTATACTCCAACATCTGCAGAGAGTAACTCATTGTTTACACCAGGGGTTGGATTAAGGAGGTTCTCAAAATCATGGATTAAGAAGGGTTTTCCCTGTAATCAGAACACAATAGTGCTTTCCACAGCTATATGCAAAGAGTTGGGTAAAAGCCAATCGGTTCCCTGCACTGGAACCAATGACAAGATAGTGCTGGGAACAAGCTCTGCATTCCTGCAGCCCAACTTCCAGCCCTGCAGCTGGGGCACATGGGTTCACAGGCTGCTCCAGGAACCAGCCCCTGGAACAACCTGGAAACACTGTGTCCTGCGTTCTTCTGGCCTAACACTGCAGCAGCCATGCCCATCACTCAAACTAGCAAAGGAAAAAAAAAAACAAACAAGAAAACCTCCCACTGTCACACCTGTACCTCCCAAACACTGGCAGGTCACCACGAGGGAGGCCATGCTCTGCCCTCGGTACTGACTCCAGCAGTCACCTGGCTCTCCAAGAAAATCCATGGGCATTGCCAAGAAAAGCAGCAGGACAGCTGAAAATGTGTCTGCATAAGACCATGTTCCAAGAAAAAAAAAAAAATCAGGAGATACTTATCTGAATGGTGAAACCTGAAAAGTGGTCTCAGTGGCCTGATGGAGCAGAGGATGCAATTCCCCAGGGCTCAGATGCCCCAGGATTAGGAAGAAGCTCCCCACACCCCTGTTGGCAGCATTTCTGCAGGGCCCTGTGAAGGGAGGGACTCTGGTGGGTGCCCCAGCGCTCTGTCCTCTGGGACTGCTTCCCAAGGCTCCAGCAGCAGGAACCAACACAGCCAGGGAGCGGGGCAGAGGTTTGTGAGGTGCCAGCTGGCAGCACACGCTGCCTGAGCAGCAGAGGATCCCCAAGCTCGGGTGGGTGTGCACAGTGCCACAGCTGCTCCACGCGCTGCTCCAGGAGTGCCATGCCTGGGATGTGCTGCCCATGGCACAGCGGGAGCAGGAGCCATCCTACCATGGAGGAGCAGAGATCACTCTGAGGGTTATTTCTCGGCTTAATAAACAAATGTATTTCTTCAGTCTCAAAGAAATTGAAAACACTTGCAAGATCAAGTTCTAATAACTGCCATGTTGGTAAGTGAATTACATTTGTGTGTCTCCATGGTGACTGATAATGTAAAATAATTAAGTATGAAGAATAACAACGAGAAAATGACTTCCTCTTTTTAAGGATTAGGGCTCATAAATTGATTCAATCCAGCTATTTTTAGTGCGTGTAACCGTCGCAGGGAATATTAGAAAATTATGAGCAAATTAAACTAAACTGCTTTAAAAGGCCTTCACATTGATCAGAAAGCTATTTGCTGCTGATGTGAAAATTAAAAAATAATCTTTCCTAAATTTATATCTCTATTAATATAAACTCAGTCACTCTTGGAGCAGCACCCTGTGGCTCAGGGGGAGCTCATCTGTGCAGCACTGAGACAAGCTCTCTCCTGCACACAAGGAGGATGTGTCCTGCAGGAACCCTGATAGAGTTTGGATCAAACTCAACTCCTGCCTGAAAAGCCTTGGCTGAGATAGTCTGAGGGCAACAGCTGTGAAGGCCTGTTCACCACAAACTCTGCTGGCTGACACACCTGAGCACAAACACACTTTGGTTTCCCTCACGGTGTTTGAAAGCACAGCAATGAACAGCACAGGGGGAGTGCTAAGAAAGAGGTTAAAAGCTCTGAAGTACATTTTTAACTGAATTTAGAGTAGAACTGAAAGCTTAAAAGGTGCTAATAACAGAAGGATGAGAGGAAGTGATTTACCCCAAGACAGGATGCGTTACAGGAAAAGTCAGGAACATGATAAAGAGCAAGGAGCAGGAATTTTTTCTGCACTGCTCCAGCAGTACAACATCCACAAAGCACTTCAACTTATTCTTCTTTTGACATATTGATAATTTCATTTGTGATGTTATCAATGGTTGTTGTAGAAATACGAACTCCTGGCTTAACTGAAAAAAAAAGACAGAATTCTGCATTCTCTGTCCCCTCATTAAAGTACCAGATGCCCCCAGTTCCTGTAGCATTCCAATCATGTTCAGGATTTGAATTTCGTATTCATTTCTGCAAGTGTTTCAGGACATCTCTAGTATGTGTGAATAAACTGCAGAAAACACTGACTGCAAAGAAACTGCATTTTCACAGTCTGACTTCCCAATAAGCCCCTGAAACTGCTGTGGAGGAGGTACTGGCATAGGAGGTGCAACAGTGAAACATCAGAGAGGGCACCTTGCCCTCACCCTGGGAAGGCTGGGGAACAGCAGACCTCACCCACGAGTTTTCCCTGCCTTAGACAGGGGAAGATATAAAAACAGCTGCATACTCCCCTTCTCCACGAGTTTATACAGTTATTTACTCCAATTTGGATAATTCCAGATAACCACAGCAATTCTATTTGCAGTTTTACTGCCGAGAAATGCGTTAGTGAATGCTGCCAGCACATGCTCCAGGTGGGGTCACCGAGAGTGGTGTCCTCTGCCAGACCTTTCCCACATCCACACTCAGGTCTGCAGCAAAACAGCAGAAGCACCAGAAATTACAATTGTGATTCCTGCACGGCTCTGAAAACGTGGCATTGTCACAGGGGAAGGGAAGGAGGGATCCAAGCAGCGATTCAGGATCCCACTGGGCACAACTGGCTTTAAAGGTCAACAGTGCTTTGGAGCACACATGAGGGCTACTGACTCCCACCCGGAACAACTGGGTGTAAGAACAGCATCCAAGGAGGCTTTAAGTGCTTCCAGTTCTCATCATCAGGGTGCCTCCCCCCTGAGGATCTCCGGGTGACTCAGAGCAGCCTGGAAGCCTCGGAGCCGTCAGCACACACCTCTCTACAGCATCTACAGCTGCTCAGACTCAAGGCACACTTTACATGGAAGAAACAAGCCCCTTCATATAAAAGAGAACACAAACAAGTTCCTTCATACAAAAAGGAACACATTCTTCTCAGTAAAGGAAATAAAATTAAAAACTTACCAAAAAATCAGTGTTTCCAGAAAGGAGATTCCAACATCAGATGCACCAATCACCACAATTCTAGTGTTGATAGACACTTTAGATTCCAGCACCAGCTTTCGATTTGTGAGGTTCAAAGAGTAACTCAACTGCAAAAACATATGTAACATGAGATAGAAATGCATTAAAAAAGCAGCCAACGCCTGCTAAGAATCATTAAGCTCACAGTGATGTGTTACCTTGCATTCTCACAACACTTTCTATGGCTCACTGACATGACTAATACCATGATTTCTCTATGCACAGCACCAGATGAATGACACAGAACTGCTGAAATACGTGCATGTTTAATAGAAAATTAGCAGAGCTGAACGATCTGGCTTCTCCTGAGCAAGACACTTTGGAGTCCTCATAGGAGAAGACAAACCCCCACCTATGCTCTCACTCACTGCATTTAGCAAACACCTGGAGAACACACATTTATATACTGCTAAGGCCGTTTTTATGCCTTCTAGAGCAGTTTTCACTCATGCTGGTTTATTTCTGGAAATGATTCCACTCAAATTAATTAGAGACTTGTATTTTGAGTGTCTTTGTGTGTTGAATTGAAAACTTGAAAAATGATCCTTCTCTTCTCTTGGAATACAGAGCAGGCACCCAGAAAGCCAAGTTGTCACACGCATAAGCAAGTACTTCAATGCCCCTGGGATCAATACTCCAGTCACAAAATCTTACTAGAGCGTTTGTAATGACTAATTTCAGTTTCCATACTACTTAATGCACACCCTGGCTATATAGGCAATAAACTCCATGTGGGTTTTTTTTCCTCCATGTGTCTCTAAGTCTCTGCCTAACAGAGATTCTCAAAAATCAATACGCAAGAAAGAGCCAAGAGGTAACATGGCATTTGACAATTTTTTTTTCTTCCCTGAACTATATTTAATTTGTGAATTTCTGATGGAAGGCAGGGAAATACTTCCCATCTCCCAGTACAACACATTGCATTTTTCTGGTTGCTCTGGGTTGCCTGCATTCCCATTTGATAGAATGCACAAGTGCAGAGTCATAAATGCACTGGGAAGACCAACACAAAATGGAGCCCCTTCTGATGTTTGTCAGACCCCTCTGTAAATTCCTGCTGTGGCACTTAGGCAGGAAGCAATCCAAGGCTTCTAACAGGTTTTCCTCTACTACAGATAGGAGACAGAGGGTTAATGATATTAAGTCCTCTGAATTCCTCCTATGAAATTACAGTAGAAATGTATTCTCTATATATTAGTTGACAGTAATTCAGTAGATGAAGAGTGTTTTATTTTAAAGCCATGGTAATCACATGTGCCTTCTCAAGAAGTACACTGCACACTGAGATCCCAAAGAGATCTTTTATGCCATGTCTCTGCACTGGTGCAGCCCCAGCACAGAAGGAGGAAAACTGTCTGGAGAATGACTAGTGCTGTCCTTAAGGAAAGATTATGGACCAATGCGTTGCCAACTGGCATCACTGCATAGCAACTCATTTAGAATGTGGCAAAACTAAATGTTTCCTTTGGTAAGGCAACATTATTTTTTACTGCCAGATAAATGTTCTTCAGGTTGCAGTTCACCATAGTGCAACGAGGACATCCAGTGGTGAGCCAGATTCATCTCAGGGACTGTACCGCCCTAGGAAAATTCCAGAAGATATCTTCAGAAGTATCCCAGCCCGTGGTGGCTGCTTAGCAGAGGTCAGCTGTGACAGCCAGCACATGCTGCAGTGAAGAATGCCTGGGCTTGCCAGGGAGAAGCACAGAACCAGCCTGTGCTCCTGAGCAGAGTTTTACAGGATATCAGCAAGTCCACAGAGAAGCCAAACAGTTCCATCCACAGCCAGTGCTTTTGTATGTGGTTAAAAGCTCCTTACAGCAGGGTCTGCCACTAAAGGGATTTTGGTCACAACTTAGAATATGCCTATAACACTTCCATATTTTAGAAAACAAAGAAGCCTTTTGTATTCCACTGAAAATTGTTGGGAGAGGCTTTAGGAAAGGAGAAGGACTGGTGCCCAGTACTCCAGGCATCCCTCACTGCTTAAAATAAACCATGTTCTTTATAACATAACTAAATCGTCCAGCTAAGTGTGATGTAGCTCTGCCAGTGCTGACATGTGGAGCCCTCCTGGTTCCACAAACAGGTGTGGAAGACACGGTACTTCAGGCTCTAATCTTGGCATTCCCATTCCCTGAGTCAGCAGACAGGAACTCTGACAGGCTGGGCTCTGCTGCACAGAGTTGTACCTTCGTAGGAAAGCATGGTCTTCTGGAGGAAAAACGATTAGCCATGTTTCTGTTGAAATGTGACTTTAATAAATTAATAAAATGGTAAAAAACCACAAAGAGAAACTACTTGTAACATATCTAATCACCAAAAGTAAGTAGGGATACCAGCAGCTGAGAGGACAAACCCAACAGGCCTCGTGGCAATGCCGAGGTCAAACATCTTCTACTGCCACCCTGTGCTGGTGGTTTCTGTTAATGTATTCCAGCAAGGAAACACAGAGCAGGAATACAATTTCCCTGGGAAGAGTTGTATCTATTTTACAAAATGGCTTCTGTATCAGTGACACAAAGGCAGTGTTTGAGCAGAATATAACTCGTGGTGCTCACCACACAGTGGCCCCAACACCAACAGCTGTCATGCTCCAGAAATCACCTTTCCATAGCTAAGTACACTAAACGGCCCCAGGGAGTGAGGAATTAGGTGGATTGGTCCCATAATACCACCTATTTTAACAAAGTGTCAGGGCAAATGGCTACATATATTCCCCAGAGGGATAATCAGACAGCATAACTGATAGGTCAATAGCAAACTAACTTGTTTATTTTGTATCCAATCTATTAAATAAACCAGCAATCATTAACTAATGCAAGGCAAAAAGCACTAATTGCCATTGGTAGAAGAGGCCTACGAAGCTCAGAAAACAGAATTTATTTTGGTTCTCAAAGAGATCATTTGGGGTGTCTGGCACCCCTGTCCCCCCCGAGGCAGAGGAACAGTGGAGTTGGCAGGGGTGGCCCTTTGACATCAAATCCCAGGGATATTCCTGCACACAGCCAGCCAGGGCCATCACTCAGAGACCTTCTGACTGTAGCTCATGGAAACACTGCTGCACTTCCCAGAGCACGCCACTGACAACACACCCTGCGACTGACTGACGGCTTTCACTTGAGAGCTCACAGCACAACATGTGCCAGGCCAGGATCAATTTACGGCATCCAAAACTCACACACGCTTCTACCCCAAGTAACCAAGGGAAAAAAGAGACAAAATACTGCTTAGGTTTCAGACACACTTGCATGCATGACTTCCTTTGCACTTGCCAGCCATGTGCAGCTTCATGCTCAGCTCTCCTGCCCGGTTTGCACATGCCCTGGCAACAGATTCAGGGTACAATTACTCAGCAACATTGTGCTGCTGGTACAAACTCACAGCCAGCATGTTTTGCAGCTCCTCTCTTAGTTCTGTTTTTAAAACACTGGACCCTGAGCTATTTGTAGGTTTTCCAAATATATTTATTATAATTTTTCTACAATAGGTCAGGATCTAGCAAATACTACCTTCATTCTAACAGAAAAAAAAAGAAAACTGAGCACTCAAACCTGAAAAAAACAAGTTAGACAAAGGATTTCAGCTGTGACACGAAGAGAGCAGCGCTGTGTTCTGAACTGGGCATTGATAAACAGATCCCAGTAACACATCACTGGAGTGTCAGAGCTGGCACACTCCTTGCTGGGACTCCTCGTGCAAAGGCTCCATAACACTGCAGAATTTGCAGAGTCACAAAATCTTTTAGACTGGAAAAAACCCCTTGTATCATGGAATCCACCTGTTAAACTTAGACTTGACTGAATGGCACTGTGAGGACTTGTGCCTTGCCCAGCTGAACAGGCAGGAGTGTTGGCTGCAGGTTTAGTGTGCTCAGGTGGCACACGTTCAGGACTGCTCGGGGTACTGCGGGGCAAACACAGGGCTGGCTCTTTGTTATGTCCTCAGCATCTTCACAGGTCCCTCACCGTTACAGGGACTAACAAGGGACCACTGGGAGGGGCCCTCCCTGCCCTACCTTGCAGGATTCTGTGTCTGCCTACAGTGCTTTTGTTACTGAGAAACCTGAGCGATAGTTACTGCTGTAGAGGGTTGATGTGATTTGAAGTGTTACTGTAAAAACCATCAGAAGGAGTGAGAACAATTAACAAACCTGTTCCTAGAGCAGTGCTGAGCTCAGCAACAGCGGCGGGCAAACAAGAAGGTGAGCAAACAGAGCTATTTTAATTTCAAGCTCCATTTGAACCACAAGTTAAAAAAAGAAAAATCAATGTTTACCAAGGAGATATGAACACAACTCATTGGAAAATGCATGCTTTTTCAACCTGCATTAGGACTTGTTTTCTAAATACTAGCTACATTCCAAAAAGCCTCATTAGAAATGTCTGTAAACATGTTTTCAAAAGCTGTTTCCAAGCATTTACAGATTTCCACAAACACCAGAAACAGAAGGAAAAGAAAACAGAAAGAGAAGCAGTGATGAAGACTGTAGCCTTAATTATTTTGTTGTCTTTGTCAAAGAATCCTTCTTTGGGAACTGTGGTACGGGCAGGTAACACCTCACCTCTACAGAATATTCTGCATCTACAGACCTCCAAGGCCTTTATAAAATGAAGTCAATATTATTACACCAATCTCATACAAGTAAATGCTGATCTTCAGCTTCTAGAAGAACAGTATCTCTATTTGTGGGCAATCCTATGTCCATCCCTACGAGTCCCTCCAAAAGCAGGGATTTCCCATGTAACTCCAGCGAGCAGAGAGGAGAGCAGAGCACAGGCACATCTCTTCCTTTTCCTTGCAGAACCACTGTTACCATGGTAAAAACTGCTCTTTTTCCCTTTGAGCACTGAGGTTTGGATCCTCAGCCCAGAGAGGGCTGGGCAGTTCCCACTCACACAATCTCACAATTGCTACCCTGCTTCAAAGGCCAAGGAAGTGAACTCTGAACGGTGCCACTTTCAGTGAGCTCAGCTCTTCCCCTTCTTTGCAGGGAAGACAAGAATGGAGAGGAGACACTGAGCCCGCTGCAGAGGCACCTACCCCAACACACACCCTGCTCCCCAGCAACAGCTGCAGGGAAAGGGCAGGAACACCTCTGCCCACTCCACCTTCTGCACAGACACACTCATGGCAACACAAGTACCCATTTTCAATATACGGGACTATTCACTGAAAAATTTAAGATATGTTTAAAATTAAAAGCTTAAAAAATAAAATATAAAAAAAATAGCATTTCATACTGAAAATAATGAACACCAGGTAAATAATGGTACAGAGATATGAGACTGATTTGTGGGTTACTACAGAGTCCTGTTTGCATGACAGCAGCTGTGGTTCTCCATTTTATAATAGGAAACATTACCTTCCTGTGGAAAAAAAAAATCTGTGCCCTCCTTACAAGCTGGAATTACCAGTCAATCTAACCAAATGCTTTGAAAAAGCTTTAAACCAAGTCTGACCTGTTTTTAAGCAGAAATGCCAATTTCAGTTTGCAGCAAATATCATTAACACCTGTACAGCACTGACACTACGCTTTCAAAACAAAGATAGGTCATCTTACTTTTAATTTCACACATGCACATAAGTGGTAAACATTCCTGTTAATGATGCCATCTGGTGCCTCCCATAACAGTGTGATACTCTGCCTTCCAAACAAGATGTAGTGGCAGCACCACACAAACCCCACTGACATTCACAGTAAGGAAATTTGTTATCAGCCTCAGTTCAGAACGCCTGTTTGTGTGCCTACTGGTGCTATAAAATCATCACCTTCACCAGCCAAGGGGAAGAACAATAAATAATGGATTTTTATCCATGTACATACCACAAAAGCATTAAAAATTCATTACTCAGGCACAAGAGCATCTTGAGCAACAGTTACTGCTTTAAAAATTAATATTCCTCTCCTGGTTAAGTGAAAACTATCCACATCAAGCCTTTGTCTGTGATCCCAATATATCCACACACAAACTGTAACATGTAGGAACTCTGCTGGTTTACCTTTGATACACGAGCCTCGATATTTAAAACATGGGGAATTCTCGTGCTCATCATCCCTAGGCTCTCTGCTATATTTACTCTTTTCCATCAATAGGCCTCTACTAAAATCACAAAAAACCAAACCCTCAAATCCCAGCCCCTCTCACTGCAGCTGTCCTCCCCAGCCAGGACACCTTTGCTGTAAAGCAGGCAGTGAGGGGATAAGACAGCCCCCACCGCTCTCCCTGAGCCCTCTGAGCTGCTCTGGGCACTGCTGTTCCAGAGTGCAGCTGGGGAGGAGGCAGCTCCAGAGGCAAGGCTGGCTGTTCCTGCAGCCAGGGGGGCAGAGCAGGGTGGGGGATGCACAGTGCCCTCGTGGGCACTCCGGGTGGGCACACCTACAGCCCGGAGCAGAGGCTCCGGAGCCACACAGTGCTCACATCTGTCCCTGACCACCTTCCTGACACGCCTCTTCAGACACATGAGGTGACAGCCCCTTGTTCCACTCTCAACTGCAGTGAGAGGCAAAGAGCTTTGCTTGTTCAGAACAGATTGTTCTGTGGTGCACAGCCTCTCCTCCGGCTTTAAAATCTCTGTGTTTAAGTCCTGTTTTTCTTACCTCTGAACTGCAATCGACACACTGTTCAAAAACATCCTATAAGCATTTTTCCTCATTTTATTGTTTTAATTAACATTTTAAATTCTCTCAGGCCATCTACTCATAGCACTTGCCATAAGCAGGAGCATGAAATCACACAAAGACACAAATACCTGCACACTGCACTGTAAACTGTGGGGTTCACAGTGCCCTGTATTCCAGTTCCTTCCTGAACCTCACACTAACATCTACCATTGCTGCTGGGGTTAGGATTCCATTTTTCCCAGACAAAGAGGAGGACTCTGGGCTGTGCAGATACTCTCCCTGAGAGATGCACATCTCTCCAGTCCCCCAGCAATAATGGCCAGTCTTGGTGAACGAAGAACCGGGGAAGGTCTTTCCACCTTCCAGCCTGCGCATTGGATTTTTTAGGTGAGACACAGTGTGCGTGGAACTGAGCCCACCCTTTAATCCTGAGGTTCATCTGCCGGGGCCAAGCGAGCTTGGACAGTGGCAGTGAGGTTCTCAGGACGTAGATGGATTGCCTTACAGGGCTAACGAGCTCCATCTGCCCGGGGAGTGTCCTGACCGGGAATCGAACCCGGGTCTTGACAGTGCCGCGCTTTAACCACTTGAGCACCAGGGGCTCCCTCCCCCAGCAATACCCAACTGCTGAACAAGTTTCAAGGGGACAGGCTCAGAGCACACCGAGCTGAGCACTCAACTCCAGCTCTGTGCCTGACCCTCCTGCTTCACCACTTCTCATTCTGATATAAACATTTCCTGCAGTGCCCCTGGAATACCACTTGAAATGTATGAAATCAACTGAGAGAGGGTTGGCATTTTTCAGTGGGTTTGGGAGGGTTTTTTTCCAAGATAAATTTATACAACACTTCACGGGCTTCTGCAACTGTTCCATCTTTTTAGGAGCTAGAGCAGAAAAACCAATTCTAAACTGTGCAATAAAACCCGACTGCCTGAATGCAGCCACAAAATAAAAATGTAATAAACCCAATAGCATGAATAATAATGAAAGGGCAAAAACAAGGAAATAATTCAACAGATGTGTGACATTCTTGTTCTTCATTGTGGATCAGTTATTCTTGTTAATTATATCACCTATTCTTCCCTTAACATTGATAATTACATGAAGCAGATGGAGAACAGAATGCTCCCAGATGGTGAGAAAGCAAACAAGTTTACAAATTGTTTATTTATGAAAAGATCATTAAAAATTATTTAATTATCTATAGTTTTCTACTCCACCAATAATGACATGCACTGTAAAGGCCAGCAGCACTTTCTAAGGTATTCAGGATTCTGTTGTAACCAACTGGTTTTTAATGTAACATGACTGAAATGACTGACAGATGTGCAAACCACAATAATAATCTAATCTGTTTTAACACTGGGGGAATCAAGAGCTTGAATCTTTGGATCTTCTGCCAGTTGGCGCTTCAGCACAGGTTGCTGATTCAGAACACAGAAATCAGAGATTTCCTTTTGCTTTGGAACAGCTGTACGAGGTGTTTGATCTAATGGGTAGGCAGGAGCTCTGTCAGGTCTGTGCCCTGAAGCCCAGAGTGCAGCAAGTGAAATTCTGAGCTGAGATGGGCCCCTCTGCTCTACCTGCTGCTCAGCAGGTATCCCCAAGTCCAGGCACTTCCATGACTGGATGCAAATTCCATGGTCAGCATCTGTGCCATTCCAGAAGAGACAGTGGGAGACAGCAAGTGTGGTGCCTCCCTCTCTCTGTGCCTTCTCAGTCCACTCTTCCCCAGTTTATCCAAATCTCTTCAGCAGACCAAGATGAGGTAAGAGCATGGTACAAAGAGACACAAAATCAGCAGCCAAACATATTTGCCATCTCAAGGCAATAAGAAATTAAGAATTTACAGCCACAGAATGGAAGCACTGCTTGGGGAGTGACAGGGCTTGTGAGGCAAAGTAGCAGAGTTGTGGTTTAAGAGAAAGAGTGAGAAAACCTGTGGTGGCCTTAAAACCTACCCAAAACTTTAATTAAAAGGTCAAACAAATAGGGAAGAAACAGGGAGAGTTCCTAAGATCCATAGTTCTTTGGAGTCCTAGCCATTTTAGTAAACAGCCAAGAGGCCTGGCTCAAACTAGAAACAAGACTGAACCATTGGAAATGCCACAAGCACAGGGTGACCAGAGAACTGCAGGTAAATAGTCACACAGATAACACTAAGTTGCTGGTTTATATAGAGCAAGTTTTTGGATTTTAAGACTACATCTCTACCTGACATTTAGCTCTCTCTGAGAGTCCAGGAGGAAGGACCTATGCTTCAGCACCAGGAGAAACAGTTTGTGCTGCCTGTCAGAGGCAGGAGCAGGCTAGGAATCCATGGAAGAGCAGCACACAGCATTTGCCCCTGGCTGGCTTTCCCAGATACCACAGTAGAACAGAGATTTGACAGAGGGAAAACAAGAACAAGTTACTACAGACTTTATTTCTGGTGCTCATCTGTCTGTAACAACCAATCCAGACCTGTAGGAAAACCATCTCTCCAGCACAGCCGAGCTCCATCTGCACTGGCAGCGCGTGGGAATCAGCTGAGAGCAAAGCTCCTGTGCTTTCTCTTCTGGCTTTGGAGGAAGGAAAGGGGAAAGTGTCCGTGTGGGTCCTGCTTGAGTTCTGTGCACTGGGTCAGTGTTTGAGGGAATGTCCCATGCTCCATGGAACCTATTAGAGAGCGACAAAGCCTGAGCCCAGGGCTCCCTCTGCACACTCCCTGAGATCCTGAGCCACTAACGGAGACCCTCACACAGATCAGGAGCTGTGCTTGGACACCACATGGCTGAGCTGCTCAGCCACAAGCTGTTACTGGGCAAAAACACAGTTTGCAGCTAGAAAAGGAGAGCAAGAGCTCAAAAAGGGCTGGAACAAGAGGAAGGCAGCTGAAAAAGCAGTAGATGAGAGGCAGATGTTGATGGCTCGATATCAAGGAGCATCTTGTGGGTATCAAAGCAGGAATATCACTACAATTATCTCCATTACAAGCAACAGATACTCAAGCAATCAATTAGGGCAGGCAGTCAGTGAAAATTTTACATTTCTGAAACTGACTTGTATTTACAATCTTCATCTTGTGGTTCATGTGACAAGGGCTGCCACCATTGCAGAGCTCTCTAAAGCAGCAATTACAGCAATAACCTGTCCTCCAGCTCTCAGGAGCAAAACGGGCACTGGTTCCCATCTGGAAGAGGTGCTTTCAAAGAGGAGAGGGCAAAGGCCCCTCAGCTCAAACCAGCTCGATGAGCCTGCAGAGATGTGTGATAAAGAAATGAGGAACAGTCTCCACTGCTTGCCCAGATCTCAACATCCTGCAAGATCCTGCCCCAATCTTGTTTAAAACCACCAAAACAAAGATGATGGGAGAAGGTGTATCCCTACTGCTATGCAGGTGCTGGCTTCAGACATCTTCCCACACTAATTCCTACTCCAGACTCTTTGCCTTTCACCCTTCCTCTCTTCTCTACATTTTCCTTAAAACATTGCTTTCCCATGTCCCTTTTCCCTCACTTGCTAGCCTGTTAGCATGTTCTACAACCAAAATAGACTTCACTTTGTCTCACAGTACTTTTTAAGGTGACAATTGTCACCCTTTCCAATCTGCAGAGCTAGCACATTTATCTCCTCGGTAGAACACATTGCACTTTGTCACACAGACTGCACCTTGCTGTTTACAGAGGGTCTGAGCAGGTCTTTTGAATCCCTACGAAAAGGCAGGATGATAACTTGGTGCCTATTGAAATTTAGTTACATTAATTTACAAAATACGCCTGAGTTTATTTGTAACTTCACTGCAGGATTTGGCAGGGCAGTGCAAGATTATTGATAGGGATCAATCTTCCTTTACAAGGCTGTGAGCAGAGGGAGGGCAGGTGCCTCATGCCTGGCTGCTCCCCGAGCTACAGAGCAGCCGGAGTGTGAGAGCAGCAGCAGCTCCTGCCACGAGTACCCCCAGTCTGTGCAGGTTACCCCTTGTGCTACAAACTCCCAACCTAGGGTGGCCAAAGGTCACTTCATGCACTCAACATAAGAGTCAATTTAACTTCATATGGTTTCCAATTCTTGGTATTTCAGAAAAGTCAGCAGCAGTAGCAGCTGAGCTTTCTCCTCAAGTTACCAGCCAGCACTCAGCCCCAGATGTCCATTCTGTCAGAAATCCATAATTCATGCTGGTGCAGATGCGTGGATACTTACACACTGACAGCCTTGACTTGGGGATTTTTGTCAGAAAGTTTTAATGAAAATCTCACATTATTAAATAGAAGCTCAACTTTGGAGATTTAAAACAATTATGTCGCTACCTACAACTCACAGAAAACCTCAGGGAGAACTTGAGAATGGAGAACACAACATTTGCAAATCTTTCAAACACAGGAAGTCTGAGATTTTCTAGCTTCAACAAAAATGCTAAGATGAGCTCTTTTAGTAAGAGAGCAACAGCTCACTATAAAGATAAAATAAAAAGTAGTTTAAAGAAAAGCATCAGACAGTTCTTTCTGCAGAGAAGATAAAGGCAGGGATGTGCATGTGGAGGGAAGACTATTCAACAAAGCCAAGCTCAGACCAATGGCCTCAGCCATTTTCTGGATTTTGCTTTGCCAACTGCTGCCTAATTAAGTTTTGGGTGCCAAAACCTACTGACTAACTGAGAAAAGAACAGCACTAAAAATATTATATGGGAACCCATCTCAGCCAACTAATTATGTTTCTCCATGAAATTACAGCTACCTGCAGAGAGTATCTATCAATAATGGTGTTCTTCCTAACCAGCTTTACTGGTTACTCCTTTGAGGAATCACCTACACAAACTTTAGTTACTTAAAAATGTAAGAGAAACATGTAAGTGATTTAACACATGAAACTGAAAGAGACATTTCCTTTAGAACCTCCAGACTGCACCAGTTCTACACAAATAAAGATTTTTGGTAACAAAACCAATCTTTTCCTTTGCTGTTAAATCAACTTGGTGCTTTGAAGTGTTCCTCAAGGGTTGGTCTCGTGCATAGAAGAAATCTGACTTTAGGACTGCAAAATAAAAGCTGAGTTAGGCAATGTCTACAGAGTCAGAAGCATGGCATTGTCTTTTGTCCATTTACTGAGCACACCACTAAAATAAACTTAGCAGAAGAAGGGCTAAACAGCAGGGCAGAGCATCTCCCGTGTGCTGGGAGTTTGATGGTGCTCCAGTGCAGGCCCAGAGTGCAGGAGCGTGGCTGCCCCGCGGCTGCAGAGTGTGCCGGGTGTGCCATCACAGCCCGGCCACGGGGAGGGCACAGAGCCCACGGCCGTGTAATTAAGGAGCAGCCTTTCACCACTGGGCTGGTAATGCCACCCCATCTGCCAAACCCCGCACGAGCTGGCACTGTGCCTCCTGCCTGCTGCTGCTTCTGTCACCCACCTGATCCTTGCAGAGCCGCTCTGACGGAGCGTTCACGCCAAGCTCTCGCAGAGGATAGACAATCTGTCGTCTGGGCCGCACGGGAGCCATGTAATGAAGGGCAGATGTCAGGGAATGGGCACAGGGGCTCTGGAACTGAGAGACAGCGATCCATATTTCAGCAGAGAGAATGTCAGAACAGCGCAGCACAGATGTCTGCGGCACAGCTCTGCAAGCACATGATTCTTAGCTCTGTTGGCTAAATCTGAGACAAAAATCAGCAAATAAACAAACATACTCAGAGCAGAGGAATGAATTGCAGATAATTCCTGACACTAATGAAGATAATTATGAGAGTAATTACATTACTATCTCTGTGGGAATGACAGATAAACAAGTGGTTTGGTTTATGGGATTTTTCAGCACAAGTATTTTCCCCAGGAGGATATTTTTCTCCATAGTGATCATGAATCAGCTTGATTTGACCTCATTAAGCCATGTTATCTGCTCACTGCTAACCTTTGCTTGCTTGGCAAAGAACAGTGATGAATTTATATAGAAATTCTATACTGACTGAGATGTCTAGTTCATCCAAGTGATAAATGTTAATAAACCGGCAGAAATTTGAAGTGAACAAAACCCTGATGCTCATGTGAACAGCCTGGATCATTAGAAATAGCTGTATCTGTCCATTACAGCATGACTAGCTCTGGTATAATCTACAACATGAAAGGAAAAAAGAAATAAGAGAATTACAGGAAATACAGAATGAACATTAATGCAAACTAAGTTACACTCAAGTGACACTCAGTCCACAAACATTAAAAAAACTTGATGTTACTATGTTGAAAACCGAGTAAAACATCACATTTACCACTTTATAGCAATGACAAGCTAAAGTAATTTAGAGGAACTCTAGCCAGGAAAAAGGCCAAACTGGAATCATTAGCAAGGCTTAACTTTTCTCTTCCATCCACTGCCACTGAACTGCATTTCTGTAAGTGCCTCTTCAGAACCTCAGAACCCAATGCTACGTGGGGACACAGGTTCCACAAGGGAACACTTAACAGCTCCATAAGGGTACACAGGAAAACACATCCTTCTGCAAATGTATCAGGTCTAACCTGGCAAAGTTCCTACAGGAGAGCTGGTGGCGATTTCAACACCACACAAGTCACCGGGGACAGAATCCATCTGAGTTACCATCTCAGCTCCAGGGGCTCAGTCCAGCCGGCCTCACAGAGCCCCCGGGCGGGAGGGGATTCTGTCTGTGCTCAGACAGGCAGGTATGAGCAGCGGATGAACTGCCCTTGGGATGCACCTCGTGTTTCCAGCAGTGCTGGCAGGAGCCTGGGTGATCAGGCTGGGCCAGATGGTAACTTCAGATGGCTACACAGGCTTCAAGTTTTACCTTGCGTTCTCTTATATCAGACCAGTGACACAGCACGTGAGTATTCCTGAAAGAATCTTTTGGTTTGCTTCGACATACTACATTCTCCTCCGAAATGAATTTTCTCCATTAGGAGAAATCCAGTTCTTATGGCTCTCCTGTGACACTTGCAGAGACACAAGTCCCATTTTCAAAGTCAATGAGGTGCCGGAGACCCACTGACTTTTGGAGAAAGAGTCTAGAGTGCCTAAATCACTTCTGAAGAGTTTTTAAGCCACCCATATGTGTTTAAGATCATCCTTTGCATTTACTCAGGGTACATTATCCTCACACTAGGCAAAGAGCCAAGGCCAAGGACACTTCCAGTCTCTGTTTCCCCACATCCTTGCTCAAGACACTGGTGAGTCTGGACTCACATGCCACAGACCAGCCCCACTATGTGACAGCTGTGCCCAGAGTGCAGATTATGTCAGGCCAGAAGAACAGAAAGGAGTTTGCTGCAGGTTACCACAAAAACCCCTGTTTACAGTCATTCACAAAAGAGAAAAAAAAAGTGAGCAAAGGCAGCAGTGTTTAATACAAGAAACAAATTATTTTCTCCTTACCTTGCCTTCCACATACCGTGGATAAACGGGATAGTAAAGAGCAGATTTGTGTGCCAAGCGAAGAATCTCCTTTAGAAAGTGTTTTGTATAGCGATGAAATACAGGATTTAAGACAAAGTGGCAAAGATGTCCATGTTCTTCTTGCTGGTAGCAATTAAAATGAATAAAATCTTCAATGTTGTAATGTGATCGAACATACTCGATATCCTGGAAAGGGAAAAAGCTGGAAATCAGCAGTGATCAGCAGCTATCACTTCCTATCATATCAAATGCCTTTGTTTTCAATAAAATTTCATTGTATCAAAACCTACTCTTGCAGTTTGCCTGCCCTCATTTGCAAGCGATGCAGATCTGACCCTTTCCCACCAAGGTCTGGCACAGATTTTGCTGAGTTCAAGAGAGAGAACTGTCTTGACAGTCCTCTCTCTTTGGTGAGGACTGTCCTATCACCAAATTCCAGCTGAAAAGAGGGAGCTGTGTAAGAAATATCGTCCAACAAGTCTTTCCTGTTGAACTGACAAGCTGATTTTTGCAAGTTTATACACTCAATTAATGTATCCTCTTATCTCAATGCTCTCAATTAAATTAAGAGCTATTTTGGAAAATGACTGACTACTCCATCTTGAAAACTGACCATGAGAGCTGCTGAACCACCTAAACCCACCTTTTCCGTCCCAGCAGAAAGCCACACAAGTAAGCCTTAGCAAGTGTTTACTTTTCAATAATAATGTGCAAATGCAACATACTTTTTTGTACTCCATTAGAGCATATGCTGTCCTTTGTTTTACAGTGTTTGATTCATAATCACTCAATCCGCTGTTGGAGAGGAAAGTTATAGAAGTAAATCTAGAACTACTGCTTTTTACAGCAGGTGTGGCTTATTGACTTGGAAATTAGGGGGGAAATCAGTGATTAAACGTATTTAGGCACAGAATGGCTTTGTGCTAGAGCACCAAAAAGTGCAGCAGGCAAGCTTCCACAACATATCAGCAACTTCTTGCAGATAACAGGACGATTTTTTCATCTGTGTGCCACTCATGTGAGAGAAGGGGAGTGATACATTCTACACTGTTGGGGAGAAAGGGAGTTTCTAGAAGCAGAGTTTTTACAGACACTGTTAGGCACACATAGTGGCAAGCACAAAACGCAGCCTTTAGTGTGAGGGCCAAGTGACTGCTTATGGAACACAAACAGAATTTACCATTTCATCCCTGATGACAGAAACACCGACAATTTGATCCAGAACCTCTGCTACAAAAGCCTGTACTGGCATCCCATCCTGCAAGGCAAGAGCAACAGATACACACGTGATTTCAGCAGAAGGCTTTTAACAGTAGCAGTCACAGTTGAAGCCACTCTCCTGCCAGTGTCCCTTCGAGGCACCACCCCAGTTTAAGCAGCGTGCTGCCCACGAGGAGCACTGTTTGAGCAATGTGTATGGCTGGGCTCTGGACACACAGACCTTTCCCACACTGAAGTTTCAGTTTGGATCTCCCTGCCACAGGAGTGCTACAAACCCAGCTGCTACAGGCCTGAGTTCAGCCCTGATCCTAGGAAAGAACCGTACCCGTGTTCACAACAAATACTCACGGGGTCCCGGCGAGCCTCAGTGAATATCCTGGAGTCGTTCCATATCCTGTCACTCAAACTAAGCGTTTCAACAAGTGTTTTGACACCAGGTAGGTCATTGGTTGTTGCCTTTCGTACATTAAATGACCTAAAAAAGAGAATTAAGGTTCACTGTGACAAAATAAAGACAATTGCCAGGCTTAAGACAACATGCCCTCCACAAGAACCTACCACATCTTGCAGAACTTGAAACTCTTTGCTAAATGACTGTTGTTCCCAATGCAGACATAACTTATTGCACAGTAATAGAAGATACCACAGAGCATCTACTTGAGACAGGTCCAGAACCCTGCTTTACCTGCTATTATACACTCAGTTTTTGTGCACCTACAGCCCTATCTCACATGGCAAATGATGACCTATAAGGTATCACCTGCCTTCATATGACTAAGAGTCATCAGAAAAGGGAGGCAAAGAACCTTAAACGAATGTGGAATCTGTAACTACACACTGCTGCACATGGGCAAAGGAGAACAGAGAAAGACAAGTAAAAGAAAAAAGGGAAGAGAAAGATAAAACAGCCAGCTCTCATCCTTGGAAAAGGAAATTCATGTTCCGAGACAGGATCACGAATTTCCCCAAGAACAAGTTACTAATGTTTGTGTTAGGCCCTGGTTTTTCAAACAGTAGCACAAGGATAAATTTACATCACTGCAACGCCTCTGAGAAGCACAGAGTGCCAATTAGTAATCTCACAGCAGTGACACTGTATCTGGTATGCCATGGGAAGTTTCACAGCTCAATCCATTGACCATTTCCAAGTACTCAAAGACATACATTTGATTACTAAATTTCAAACTAATCCTGAATTAAGCAAGCATCAGCTTAGGTTCCCCAGTTTCCACCATTAATTGCAAGACCAAACAAGTGATGAGGATGATGGCCAGCAGGAGCAGCACCATGGTTCACACTGCAGCCCCTGAGCAGGCCATCCCCCAGCAAGCTTTGCTCCCCACCCGTGCCCGGGGAAGACAGTTGTGCCACTAAGGAACTACACCTTTAATGTGACAAAAATAAAAAGGTGAAACTCTTTTGTGGGGTTTTGTTTTAGGCTTTTTTGGTTGTTTTTTTTTTTTTTTTTTAATAAACACTGCTCTACTGTGAGTATGAAACAGGAGGAAGGACTATCCAAGGTCTGCACTCATTTCTCTCACAGCAATGAATTAACTCATTCTAGATGCCCAAGTCCTTTAACTGCTCAGAGACCAGAGCACTATTATGCTTTTTAGTGAAAATTGAGGGAAAGTATCCATTAAGCATCGCAGCCTATGCCTTGTCATCTGTTATTTTTTTCTCCTTCACTGTTAAGTAGCAGACTCTTACTTCCATTTGCTGCACTCTTGCTTTTTGTGTACTTAACACTTTTTTTTTATTCCTTTTACAACCTGTACTAATCAGGAGCCCATTTTGTGTCTGTGCCTCTTCTGACTTTGCCCTTTCACATCTTCATGTTCCCATCTTCTTACCCCTGTTTTTCTTTGAATCCATTTTCTGTGACTTTCTTTTCACTCACATGCTTTTGAAAGCCATTGGTGCAAGTACAACATATTCATCTTTTACTTTCTCAGATTTCACTTATTTCCAAGAGAGTACCTGCTGATGAACCCTGTGGACTTGGTTCTCCAGAAGCTTTCCAAAGGCATCATCTGGCCTCTTCCAAAGCTTTTCTGATGCTGAACCTCAGTGAACAGCTATTTTTCCTTACTATCCTGCACAGCTGCAGGGGATTTGGAAAACGTTACTAATGACCCTATTTTGTTTTCATGGAAGGGTTGGTTCATTTGAAATATGCACAGTTTAATCAGAATTGTGAGGGCTTTTTGAAAAACCTTGATAACCACTTTAATTTTGATCAAAATCACAGGAGAACATATGACTCCCAACCCTACTGGTGTATTACTGAGCAGCTGTGCCTGAGACTACCAGGAATTACTCCAGGAGCTTTCTCTCCAGCCAGCTGGATTCTTACACAGGACCCAGAAGCCCAATTTCATCCCAGAGTAAAAAGCTTCTGCATAGGTCCAAGAGTAGCTGGCCAGGTCCTGCATGAGCTATTTGTGTACCACCAAAGATGATCAAATATGCAATTCAACCAGGAGTATTTCTCTGAAACTACACATTATTTAGCTACATAAAGACACAAAGAAAGAGAAAGTCTCCAACTGTGTCACAATTTCAGCTTGGTGTTTGGGCCAGGATGCGTGTGATACACATACGAAGCTTTGGAAAACTCACTCCACATAACAGAAGTCACAAGCAAGAAGGGTTTGGTTCCCCAGTATCTCAGCCTACAGGAGCATTCAGAGAGTCACTGAAACTGAAGGCATGAAACTAGTGATTCAAAACCAAAAATAAGAGAAGTGCTATAAAACAGGTACTCAGTGAGGTTACTGCTGTGTTGTGCATGTTCCAGAACCATGGACTGCAGTTCCCTTAAGAGCCATAGCATGTTTTGAAGAATTAAATCTACACCAGGCTATGTGGTATCAATGGCACCCAGCCTGACCCACACCCCAGGGGCCAAACAACACTGTTCCTCTGCTGGCCTTGGCCACAGCACAGCAACAAGGAGCTGCTGGTCTGCAACAGTGTTCATCTTACCTGAGCACTGTATACACAAATTTTAAAGGAATCCTCTTGCTGAACTTTGGTTTTAGTTAAAGGAAACTATATACAGTGCTGGCATCAGAAGACTGGTTGCTTTCACACTTGTAATTACCTCATTGATGTTTCATTAAGGAGTCATGTCAGTTACTACTTCATTTCACTAAAAACAAATACAATTCTGTTACTGTACTATCTCATATAGTGCTGTGGAGATGCAGCTGATTGGGCCTGGCATGCACCCCAGGACAGGGAGCACAGACAGCTGCAGTACTGCTACTCCAGACTGAGGTATTTAGCTCTGCTCCCCATTGCTCCAGGCACAGTTCTGTGCTGTGTAACAAGCTTCCATTTTTACAAGATGTTCTGTCATACCTTGCAGAAGCACCAGGGTGGCCTGGGCCAGCAAAGGAACACCCGTGTGGTGCCAGGCTGGCTGGTGCCAGCCTGTCCCCCAGCATTCAGAGCACAGCAGTGCTGTCCCGAGGCACACTCACGTGAGCAATCCCGCACGGTGCAGCACGTACAGCTCACGACCCAGCCTGCAGGTACAGAAAGGGACAGCTCGAGCAAAACTCCGCAGCAGGGGGAACTCCGGTACATGATGGGGCACCAGGATGACACAGAAGTCTCTGTCCTGAAAAAGATTTGCAGGCAATAAAGAGAGGGTCTTGGTGATCTGCATAAGCTTCACACAAACCCCCCTGACTGGAGCAGACAGACAACGCTGACTGTGGGGCTTACACTGCACTGCACCCCAGGCACTGCTCTGCCTGGACACCACAAAGGAACTGATGGGTTCAGCCCCTAGAGTAAAGATTCATTAGCTGATATCCTGATATTCCCTAGCAGCCCCCTTTTTCCATTCCCCCTTCCTCCCCCCCTCTTTTCTTCCTCAGTAGAATATTTCAGCTGGAAGGGACTTACAGTGACCCTCTAGTCCAGCTGCCTAGCAGGAACACTGTCTCCCTGACCACACCTTGAAGGGCTTATCTTCTCCCTTAAAAGGTCCTTTTTTCTACCTTACTTTCCTTCTGCAGCACAACCTCAGGACGATGTGTGTCTGTCTGGGATCCCTTACAGCCAGGTGAGACCATGGACAAGTGCAGCACATCCTACAGTCCTGCATGGCCACTGTGCAGGCACAGCAGGCTATGAACACAAGTGTGTATGAGCACAGCCACACCCAGCCTGTCCCAGAGCCGGCACTGCTGGTGTCCATGGGCACACACAGACACTGTATTGACAGTCCACACAGTTGTCCAGAGACCTGTGCTGTAAAGGTCGCAGAGGCGCAAAGCAGTACAGGAGTCTCCATCAAATGCTCTCTGAGGAAGAAGAGTATCCTCAGGAGATAAATCTGCCTGCCATAAATAACTCTCCATTACTGTTCAAGTGCTCCCTTCCACCAGTGTCTGAATTCACAGTACCATTGTTCAGTCCATAGGCGAATACTATGGAGCTCCCTAATACCACTTTTATAGGCTTTAACTCCACCTAATATATTTTCCCTGATTTTACTTTTAATTTAGGTACAGTCTGGATCTACATGTGTTTTTAAAGGAGTTTGAAGCATCTCCTTTCTTAATTGGCATCTATGAGAGGTCCCTACAGAACAGACTAGGAAAACTGTTTATAAGGACATGGAGAGACAGGACAAGGATGAATGGCTTCAAACTGACAGAGTAGGCTTAAATCAGATACTAAGAAAAAATTCTCAGCTGTGAGGGGGGGGAGGTCCTGGCACAGGTTGCCCAGAGAAGCTGTGGCTGCCCCATCTCTGGAAGTGTCTAAGGCCACACTGGACAGGGCTTGGAGCAACCTGGCCTAGTGGAAAGTGTCCCTGCCCATGGCAGGGATGTGGAAAGAGATGCTCTTTAAGGTCCTTTGCAAACCAAACCGTTTTGGGATTCTATGATAGACAAAGGATTTTGGTATGCAATCCATGAAGTCCAGAAGTACCCAAGGAGAAGAGTAACTCAGCCCAGGGTAAGCAGGCACAGCACACTCCTGTGGGCACTGACTCCCTTGAGCAGCAGACCCAAACCCAACTGCAGTGTCCCACCACCCACACACACAAGCCTTAGAACTTTCAATATACTCACTGGGAAAACCTCAAAAGCATAATGCAAGAAATCCAGTGACCTGCAACCAAGAGCAGACATCGGTAAATAAAGCACAGATCAGTCAGAGCCTACACACTGTGATATTTACAGCCCTGTAAGTGCAGGAACATTTATTCACAGCTAATCAGACAGTCCTGATAGATCATCAATAAGCAACTGCTGATGTGCATGCTGCACAGCAATTTCTGACTTCTAGCACTTAAAGCACCACTATTGTGTGCAATCACACAGCAGCTACAGGATGGACAAGGGATCAGACCCAGCCAACATGGGTTTAGGAAGGGCAGATCCTGTTTGACCAACCTGATTTCCTTTTATGATCAGGTGACCCA